>NW_010128174.1:59861-82886 GCF_000699245.1 Pterocles gutturalis
TTCCCTACAAGCAAATCCATGCATCTGGAAAAAAAAGAAAGCATGCTGTCAGACAAGATACACAGAAGGTCTGTGCAACAACTGCGGTTGATTCTCTTTCATAACAAGAAGACATGGTTCATTACAGTCAGGTCATTATCATACTAAAAAACTGAATCCTCCAGGAAGTAAATAATTGTTTATTACGTCTTAGAATTGCTTACAGAACAGTTCTTCTGTTTGAACCAGTGCTACCCCACCCTTGAGGCGATTCATCTTATGCACCTACTGTACTAAAATAGAAGATTATGTACATCCTTTACCAGATAGGTACCTAGGCAACTTCATAATGTCAGATAAAAAAAAGTTTGTTTTTCTTTCAGTATGATTATAACTCACAGTCGCCTTTTATGTGCTACTCAATGGTGAATCTTTAGTTCTGTGATACAAATGAGTTATTTTGTCAATGAACAGAAGCAAAATTCTCTTGGAACTATCTGGAAATGTAATTTGTCAATTTCTTCAATATTGCCATTCTGACAAGTGCAAACTATTGTAAAATACTTGTCAGTGAGGCTACAGAATAGAACTCATCCCTCTGTTTCCCCTGACTCAGAGATTTAGAATCAGAATTTTAGTTAGTGCTCACGCAGAAGGCTTCACTATAAAGTATTCCAGTGATAAATGTGACAGTTAAGAGGTTCAATATTGTTAGCACACTCAGACTTGTGCTGAAATTTCCTCAGGTTTCATGGAAGTAAATGCATCCTTGCATTTCTGCACAGGCAAGCTCTGGTTTGTATTTTCACGTGGCAACAAACACAACTGTTTTTAAAAATATAAAAGATAAATAGCCATACATTCATGTATTCTACATATGAAATTATGTGAAATAAGACATATTTTTGTTACCTGCACAACAGGAGCATTTTTATTTGTGTTTCTGGGAATTAGTATTGACTTAAAAACTAAAACAGAACAGGAGAACATCCTCCTCACATAACCAGTGTCTAAGGGAGATGGTGCCAAGCTGTTGGATAGAGCAGTGCCATTCCCAAACCAGGCAGCAAACCGCACCGCTCCAGAAGGTGTCAGAGCCATGAAGGCTGTACTGGTTACCAGGTGTCCCATAAGAAGGCTTAGCTGGGCTTGCAGTGGCAGCTTGCTTCGTTAGAATAAGCCATAGGCTGTCTGATTTCGGTCATCAGCCTGCCAACTGCTGCAGTTCCACGGTTCCTTGGCTGCCTCGGTAGCAAGCAGCTACCCAGAATTTTACATAAAAATTCATTTTAATTCTTCAGAAACAGCTTTGCCAAGACATTACTTTCTCATAAAACAAACTACACTTTTCTATTAAAGGAAGCTTTTAGTTTTGTACTACCTGTAGACAGTCTTAGATTAGATTTGGACTAGCTCCAAACACATATGTGAAGGCATACTCTAAAGCTCGTTGCTCCCTGCAGTTGCAACCACACAGTTCTACTAAAGAGATGAGATTCGTCTCAAGAAATGTTCAGAATCTAAAAATTAAGCATCAAGTTAGCCTCTTAGATTTTCTGAATTAGCCAATGGCAACTCAGTCTATCTTCTCTCCTCTAGCTCTAGCAGGAATACCAATTACTAGCTTAGACTACATACCTAAATTTTAGGTGACTAAAACTAGATTAACATTATCTCATTCTAAAGGAAGGCTTTGCATAAAAAAAATTGAGCCAATACTGAAAACAAGGTGCATGTCATTACTGCCAAAAATTTATAAGTAGCAGGAATACAACTTCACATTTTTATAGCCTCATCTGTTTAAGCATTTTTATAGTCACTTCTATAAGAGTGTCTAAAAGAGCTACATAAATATTAATGAATTAACCTTCCCTGCATCCCCATGTGATAGGTATTTATTTTTTTACAATGTATAGCTGGAGAAACAATAACAATAAAGCAAAGCTCTATGCACAAGTCCAGCTAGCAGTTCTGCTAGAGAACCAGGAATAAATAATCCTGGACATTTGTTAGTAGACAACGTACCTCAAATAGGAGTTATCTATCTATGTAGAGTAATGAGATTTCCAATTATTTTTCCCTTGCCACAGGACAGGTCTCCAAAATCAAACATTGCTAAAAATCTACATGCCCAGAATAAACATGACGTATTTTTTGGTGCTAGATTTTTTCCATAGCTGAAAGTATTCCTGCAGATGTTGAAAGTGGTGGGGCATCTTCCCTACTGTAGTGCAGAATTGGTACCTGTATGATGTTATTTTTAACAGGCCAAATGCACCTGCAGATGTCTCTTCAACATTTTCTAGATGGACAAACACGAGACTGTAAATCAGAAACCAAAAGATTGTAAAAGTATGAGAATCAAATGTCATCCCTGATAAGAGCAAAATTAGTTACAAAAGAAATATAAATCTTCCCACTAAAACAAGTTCAAAACCAGAAACAGGCACCAATAAATTGAACCAGCAACAAAGAAAAGAAGAAAAATATGCTTGAAATTTCCACCACTCCGAGAATATTAGCACCCATCTGAGGCTCTTGAATACAGTTTGCACTAAAAATAATTTAAAAAAAAATTAAAAAAATTAAAAACATAAAAAAACAGCTCAAGTAACAGAGTTTCCCTGCTCAACTAACAGAGTGCGCAAGAGTTAGTACTAATCATTCCATGGAAGTATTTTCTCCTGAATGCTCCCTGAAAAGACAATTATTGAATCTTGGAATGTGGCTTGCAAAAAGCCTTCTACATTGCTACTGTTCATTTTAACTGTTGCTTTTTCCTCTGTTTTTCTTTTTCTTTTTTTTTTTTTTCAGTTTTGTCAGTTTCTTCCTTTTGTAATCCACCAGATAAATACAAATCCAAATTGGCCAAGATACTAAGTACCAATGAAAATAAACATATTTTACCTATGTCTCCAACAAACATTTACATTAATAACTTAACTGAACAATTCACTGAATGAACAGTATGCCTTTCTTATGCTCCAAATTTATTTTTCCCGTTAATTATGCAAAAGAGAGTAAGAGAGCCATTTGTTGAAATTCATAGCAGTTAAATGTTACTATTTTCCTATATTTTAAAGTAATAACTGACAGATCCACTGTGAGTGTGTACAACTCCAATATCAAACTTTTATTTCAACTCTATAATGACCTGCATGATATTGATATATGGAGGAACTTCTACCTTGCATCAAGCTTATCTGTTTCACCCAGAAATGTACTCAAGAACAGATTCTTTTTTCTTTTGATGTCTAAGGGAATTTCTCACAGAATTGCTACCAGTGACATAGGAAATGTATTAACATTTCAGATTATGCTATGATTTATATTTTCTTTAAACCACCTTATTTTGATATACGTTCAAAGATATAGAAACTAAATCCAACGTTGTTGAAATAAATAAAATTTAGTAACTACTTCCAAACTCAATCAGAATTACTTTTGGAGATATACTGGTATGCTACTGGCAACCATTCCTTTGACTTGCTATGAGGAAAAGACACAGCATACTTTTTATGAAATATAGTCATTCAGATATCAGCCAAAAGGAAATGCATCAAGCACTGAATAAAATTGGATTTAACAGTGGATAAAAATTAGAAGGTGTTTCCACAAATGCACCTGAATTCAGTGATGACATCACTCTATTGCACTTATACATACAGATTATGTAACACTACTATAATAAAAAAATGAGCTGTTCTCTAAATGTGAAATTAGCGTGATTTCTGTTCAGCGTTTCACTTATTCAAAATCACTAAACTAGATTTTCCTTTAGAGCTTGTATAGGATGGAATTAATTTTTTTTCCTGATATCTTGATCTATAAATCAAAGTATATTTCTAACAGAAAAAAATCTATTCAGTTGACAATTGAATATGAAAACAAAACCAGATACATTTTCTCTGGACAGGGAAACACATGCATTCCACAAAAACTTATAACTTGAGCTTTATTCCAATTAAAGTCAGAGAAAAAGATTTTGCTGACTACAGTAGAGAGAGAATTAGGTAATTAGGCCAAATCCTATAGTGCTTATTTAAGATTTAAGCTTATGAGAATAGTCTGTAAGTGATTATTACTATGCTACAACACAAACCTATTTTCCCAAGTATTTTGCAAATGCATAGGAAGAAACAGCCTGTGATTGATTCACTACTCGGTGTCTTGAAACACGTGGGAGGAAGATGACATAACTTCACAAAAATCACACATCTCATTACCAGCAGAAACAAAAAAAAGAACTTTTCTTTCTTTCATAAGGACACAGCCACTAAAGCCACAAGGGGTTTGTACAGCACTTGCCTACCAGTGATGCCTGCGAGTACTAAAAGGGAATTTGGGGGTCTTTCCATTAACTGGCGTTGAAGCATACTGCTTGTTTTCTCATTACGGTATGCCACAGAATTACCCCAGTCTCAAGGGCAGCAACATTTCTTCACAGTTTTAATTTAATTTTATTTACTTATTGTCACTTTGTCAGCAATAATAACTTTCTCAACATGATAACTTGCCTGGATTCTTTTGTTGTTCTTTTGGGGACTTGGTAATTTTTACTGCACAAATATCATTAGTGCTGTTTATTTCTGATTATTAGATATTGCAGACTTTCACTCTGTCCTCTTACGGACTAGATGACAGACTGGAGAGAAATTACCCGCTATTTCAGTAATCCTTCCATATGATGCAATGAGGTCTTTTTTTTTTTTTTCTTTTTCTCGTGTTTTATGCAGCTTTGGACTTTTAAATCATGAATCACCACAAGAATCCCTCTCAAAAGATTCTCCTTAACATTTTGGTCTAAAACATCAGGACATCATTGTTCTCCTTCTATAATTTCTAATATGCCTTTCTCTTTTATCCCTCCCTAAAGACATTGCGGATTATGTAGGCTCAGGGAGGCTTCTCCTGTGACACCTCATTGAAACATTTGCCTTTTCATGTTTTTGCACAATATGAAGCACTTTCACTTCATCTCTTTGCAGTGAAATATTGGTTCTTTCTGACTTTCACAAAATGTGTGAGGGTTTCTCTTTTCTGCTGCACTGCTAATTCTTTTGAATTATATAAGGAACAGCTTCTTATTAGGGAAGTATGAACTTGCTGAGATCAAAGCCCTACTTTCAGCTATGCTAAGGTCCCTTTATACCAGCCTGACTGTGTAAAAGTACTTTAAAGCAAGCCTCGATTTCTCACACTAAGCAGATTCAGGGACACATTTTTAACATTTTGGCATGAGATTCTGATACTGTGTGACTAGTGGGTTGATTCCTTTCAGGGAAATTATTTTTTGAAAAGGAACGACATCTATCCTTGCTATATAAGTATAAAAGGAAAATTTATAAATTCGCTTGTGGAGTATATTGTTCTTTTAGCATAGTGGATCCATTACATGTTTTCATTTTATCAAAGCAGAAAGAATGTGCTGTGTCACAATTATCCTTAGTAGCTGCAGCTATCAGACGAGCAAAAGTAATACACACTAGCTGGCACATCCGTCTAAGAGAAATGTAGTCTGAGAACTGTAAGTTCTCATCGACAATGTTCATTGTTGCTGGTTTCTAAGCTGAAGCTTGGTAAGCTTAAGAAATTTCTAAAATATGGAAAATTGCAACAAAACATGTTCATATTTAGCATATATGGCATATATGGGCAGAATCAGAGGAAAAAATTATTATAATATAAATATGAGGTTTATATTGTAATAAAGTATTACAATTGTAATCTAACTGTAAAAGCCAAATGAGATAAAAGAGAGCTTTTTCTATAGCATTTTTCTGTATCAGACTCAAAGGGCTTTACAAAGAAGTCAAGTATCATTATCGAGCTAACAAAACTGAGATAAAGAGTGGAAAACTGAGCCTCAGTTTCATGCTGCCTTTAGAATATTTTGAGGTTCACTATATTGTGGGTACAGGCAAATGTAGGAGAGAGAAGACTAAGTCCATCTGATCTCTAGATGCAGTTTGTCTGTATTTGTGTAGCATAATGAGCAAACTAAAAAGTGGAATGAAAACATGCCCTAGATTTCTAAGAAATTCTAATCTAGACAAGAGGCACTATATGATTATAGGAAAGATAACAGAATGTATTATTTTCTTACTGAAAATCTCAAACTTCTGAATTGAACGAGGATTGGATTCCTGTTATGTAATTTGATAGGCTGGTTCAAATTTTAAGAGAAAGCTCATTTTTTATTAAATCCAAATGTTTTCTCAAGGATAGATTTCAAGCTTTTAAAATGTCACTTGACGAATTCAGAACAGAATTGTTTCTATGATAATTAAAAATTGCTTAATTTTGCCTATGAAAAAGAAAAAGACTTTCTTTAAGAATTCCTTTACTGAGTATTCATAGATGAAAATCAAAAGTTTTTAAAAAAAGATATTATTCAAAGATGCTGAAGGACTTTTCTATCAAGATTTTCTATACAGAGATGTTTTACTCTGAGTGGATTTGCTGTTTGAATAAGGGCTAGAAGTGCTCTGGTATTTTAAAATTCCTAAGTTCTTCTATATTAAGATGTCAAGTCTGCAACAATCAGAATGATACCCAGACAATGGGCTTACTACAAAAAGTTATCCTATTCTCCCTGGTATGGATGGTCTCTGGCAAATTCTTCCTGTTCTAAAAATCTATGAAAACTAAAGATGATAATCTAGACAACAGACAGACTCTCAAATCTCCTTTGCATTGCATAGCCGTAAAGATACTGTTACCAGCAGAGTGTGTTCTTTTTTCAGAATTATGCTTTGGTGGTGTTTTTTTGAAACAAAATAAATTCAAACAGAATAAATAAATAACTAAAAGTGTACAGATAGTCCCTCACATTGTTAAGCTAGAGTTGGAATTTTCATCTTGGAAAAAATTAAAACTGTTCTACTTGCAGCAGCATAGGGTCAAACTTGGAGGAGTCCTGATGCGAGTTTCAATCTGCTGCTGCGTTCCTCTGCAAGACTGACATATGACATGACTCGACCACTAACTATCAGCTCCTACCCCATTCAAGCACCATCTGAACTGAAAAACCCAGTGTTCAAAACTTCACTATTCCTATTTATAACCTGAAAGTAGATTATGTTATGGTTTGGAGGTTTTTTAATTTAAAATTAAATGTCATTTTGATGTCTAGTCTTCATTAAACACTTCATTTTCTTAGAGAATCACACTCTCTGTAGATGACATGATCATCTTTCTCTTCTTTGTAAACAGAAGTAACTGCTGCAGGCATGGCTTGAAATAATCATTTCATTAGTATTCTGCAAAAAGGGACAGTAGGCCTGATTAAGTCTAGTTAATGCTAACAACCACTGTCATGTTAATAAGCATTCATTTTTTGTTTATTTTAAGGTCCTAGACACATTTTACATAGAATCATAGAACACAAGGAAGGCAGGCACTCAGAGATCATCCGGTCCATGCCCCATGCCCAAAGGAAGGACCAGCTACAACTTCATCTGTCATGACAGACATTTCTCTGGCCTTCCATCACTGTCTGACCTTCAATGGTGGTGACTTTATAAACACCCTAAGCAATCTGTTGCATTGCCTTACTCTCCTTTTTCTCCAAAGTCTAATCCAGATCTCCCTGGCTGCAACTTAAGCCCATTTACATCCTGTCTATCTAAATAGGGAGTATTTTATTCTCTTCTTTTCTGTATCACTATTTTACACACTTGAGAAGTATTACTACACCTCCCTTCTGCCTTTTATTTGAAACAAACAAACAAAATGAAAATTGTGAAATCTTTTCTAGAATCTGACACTCTTGCTTCTCTACGCTACAGTTCCCAATCGTTTCATCTGTCTTGAAATGGAGTGCTCAAAATTGGACACAATCTGAGACCCTGGTGTCTAACAGAAGTTTAATCACACATCTTTTTATGCTTATGTACGGCTTCCTCAAAACAGGATTGCTTATTACAGTCTGTGAACAGCATGTTTGCTCCTTCTTTCATATTTTGACACAGTTATCTAACATTTGGTTCACATGGTTCAACACAGATTCTTTGTGCACTGCAGAGTCTCTGTTACAGAGCTGAAGTCCAGGTGGTGTTTTCCGTACTGTATTTTCATGGGTAGTTAAATCTGCCTATGCACCCCTGCCTTCCTAAATAGTGTTTTCTTATGGTTGCTTAAGATCAGTCTGAATTCTCATCCATTTATACTACTCTAGCATGATTTCCTAATCAATGTTTCTGTAGCTTTTAAAAAAAAACTAATATTAACTGTATCAAAAGATACATAATGAAGATTGTACTCTACCCACAAAGCCTTCTGTCTTACATAAAGAAATCAGATCCCTCTGACATGGATCA
This sequence comes from Pterocles gutturalis, assembly GCF_000699245.1. Lineage (NCBI taxonomy): Eukaryota > Metazoa > Chordata > Aves > Pterocliformes > Pteroclidae > Pterocles > Pterocles gutturalis. The sequence goes on from NW_010128174.1 coordinate 68,162, forward strand.
TTATTAAAAAATATGTGTTGGCTCTTATCAAATTGGTATCTTATAGATACTTATGAGAATTGAAATTAAGCCAACTGGTCTGTAAATTATAGCTCCTGTACTTTGCTTTTTGAGAAAGACATCAATTTTGCTTTCTCCTAGTATTTCATCTGCCTCTAACCCAGACACAGCTCTGATATTTACTATGCAAACACCTCTCAATATTAATCAAGACTATGGGTTCCAACATGAATATGTTCTTTATATTAATACAAAATTCCAAATAGTTCTAAATCAGTAGAAAGCTCCGAAAATCAATGTTATAGTAATTATTATTATGGCCAGCAATATGGTATCTTGACATATGCTTGTTCAAATAAATCTACATGTAAATTAACTTAGTTCCTTTAGATATTAAAATTAGTTTCTACATGCATGAAAAAGATGTCCATTCCTCAGTTTACAGGGAGAAGCTCACAGGTCCTTAATACATTTGGTCTGTTTTTCTATGTTTGGGTTTTTTTAATATATAAGGACATGAAAATTTTTAACTTACTACAGGTTACTTTCACAAAATAACATTATATATTCACAATGAGTACAGTATAAAATACTACAAAATCAATTTTTAATAACTTAATTTTTAATCTCACTAATTATGTGAAAGTGAGATTAAGACCTCAAAACTTATTAGAATATTCTTTTTCAGGAATAATGTCAGCATATCAGCATTTCAGTTTTTCATTCATAAATGCTTGTCTTTTAATGGTAGCAAGAGCTATGGTCTGTTCATTACCAGAAGGTTCATTTTTAAAGGACAGCACACAATTTATTCTGCAATGCATTTTTCAAGAAATGAGCTCCACTTTCCTAAACTGCCCACCATTTCCAAAATCTACATTTTTCTTTATTCAAAGACAAATGTTGGTTTTATGACCAAAAAATGATGATAAAAAAGGCAGTTATAGGCTGTATTGTAAGTGGTTAAACTTCCACAGAACAAGGTTAGAATTTTGCTAGCAAGTAATTTTTCTTCTAGGAGAATACAACAGATAACTGAGTACAAAAGACAGGTGTTTAACAGAAAGCAGACAAAATGCAGCCAGAAAAATAGGGTCAGCTTTTACTAGTGTCCTAAGGAACTGAGCACATTTATGCAATGGATCGATTTGGACCATTCCCTTTAAAGAGTGACCAAGCCTTAATCCAAGGCAGGCACATGTAGAATTGAAATTTATATTGCAGATTAACGTGATCTCATATCAAGATGTTATAATAAGTCGCATAAGCAGGTAGCCCACTTCATGGAGAAAAAAAAAAGTATAAAAGACTATATAACATTCACTTTGTAGTAACTGCTTCAAAAAATACATTTTTGTACAACTGCATAACAGTCCTGATCTGTGCTTTCTTTATATTGTACATTATCTATATTGGTGGAAAATTAACCTGTTCATAATAATTAAAAAAAAAGCTGATTAAGTGCTTTTTAATGCATTCTTGAGAACACCTAATACCTCACCTGTTCTTGATATAATTTAGTTATGACTACCCAGCGCACGTTCATCACATCAGGTATTGTCAAACACCGCATTTTGCAAGCTGTGGGTGTGGTCTATGGATCTTTAAAACTTGATGAATATAACCAAACATACAAGGGGATGTAAAGCAACTTTTCTCAAAAAGTGAACCACGTGGGTGTGGGATGCCACGCTAAAGTTCCTGTAACTTTACTGCTGCATTTGTACTGTTTTGATCCAGGAGCTTGGTTTGGCTGTTGAACCTTAGTCCTTCACATCTTTTGCTTTTACACTTTGTGGGTAAGGCTTTTCAAGGACAGGCAGTAACCTGTCAGTGATTCCTTAGATTTGGGTGTCACCACAAATGATACTTCATATTATTTAATGTTTTGACTTTTAAACAGTCTTTTATACACTTCTGACACAGCTTTGAAAAGAAAATGTATCTAAAGTATGTTGTGAAAGAACACATCTGAGAGGCACAGATGTTGTTACTTGCTGCCATAGGCTGTTTAAGATTTAATAATGTGCATTTATATTATGTTGAAAATGGTACACTAGCATGCTTCTGTCATATATGAATGTCAGAAAAATCATAGAATCATAGAATGGTTTAGGTGGGAAGGGACCTTAAAGATCATCAAGCTCCAACCCCCCTGCCATGGGCAGGGACACCTCCCACTAGCCCAGGTTGCTCAAAGCCTCATCCAGCCTGGCCTTGAACACCTCCAGGGATGGGGCATCCACAGCTTCCCTGGGCAACCTGTTCCAGTTCTGTACCACTCTCACAGTAAAGGATTTCTTCATTATATCTAATCTACTCTTTCATTTTAAAGCCATTACCCCTTGTCCTAGCACTACATGCCCATGTAAAAAATCCTTCCCAAGCTCTCCTGTAGGCCCTCTTCAGGTACTGGAAGGTGCTATAAGGTGTCTCGAGAGCCTTACCTTCTCCCAGCTGAAGAACCCCGTCTCTCTCAGCCTGTACTTGTATGGAAGGTGCTCCAGCCCTCTGACCACCTCCGTGTCCCTCTTCTGGACTCACTCCAACAGGTCCATGGCCTTCTTATGTTGGGGGCATGTTCTCTCCTTGGTAAAACATACCAACAAATGCAGCAACATTCTTAAAAGCTCATTACAAGTAGTGTATTTTTGATTCTGTGCAAGTGGATCCTTAGGGACTTTTTTGTAAAGATCAAGCAGATCATTAGCAGCCCCTCTAAAACATTTTCTATTGACTTTATTATTTTCTAAAGCAGCAGCTTTCATTTATGTTCTCATTTTGGTTTACTTGACAGCTACCTTTCACACAATTTTTAGATATAAATATGAGCCACAGAACAAAGAACAAAACCCTGTGCACATCTATGTTAACGTTTCTGAAACCTTTGTCACTGTAAAGATTCATACATGACTATTACCTCACCTGCTCCTTGGACAAAATCTCCAGTATGTGTTCCATTCCTAAGATTCGATACAGAATATTGGTATTTTAGCATTCCATCACAAATGTTTACATTTTAGAAAGACTTTCACTAAGGTTATTTCATGAATATTTACCCTATCTTTCCAACTGTGTAACTCAACTGATTTTAGTGGATTTCCTTCTCATCTACATGGGTGTAAATGAAAAAAAAAAAAAAATCTGCACTAAAATTCCAACAGTCTTTAAACCCTTATTCTTATTTTCATACATTTCATCTACTACTTTTTTGTATGTAATAGCCAAAACCTTTATCATTTCAACATACTAAGTATTTGAAATCTGACATAGTTGTCTAAGAGTTGGTCAAGCTAAACTACTACTCTGTGGTACACAAAGTGTGCAAGCAATAGGCTGTAGATGTGTCTCCAAACAGCCTCTTTACATGGTTCAGCAACCTATTGCATAGTATAAGCGCCACCAAAGTGGAAAGTAGTGGTTTCTCAGCTCTAACCATTCATGATTCACAGGGAAGCCTTTCAGCCCAAGCCTTATTCCCAACGTGGGAAGTGAAGATGCCCACATCAGCTGCCCAGACGTGCACATGGCCCAGCCATGTGCAAATCTAGGCTATATGCCAGCATATCATGGGTTTGTACTTCAGATTCTGCTAGGGAAACATATGAACTGACTCAGGAAGACCACTGAGAAGCTAGTAGTAGTACAGTAGTAGTAACAAAAATTTAACTGAACAAATATTTCTACTTGAAATATGGTGGAACCAGTTTATTGTACTCATTTGGTGTGTTTTCCTTTTTTTAAGAGAAGCTTCAAAACCTCCACAGTCTTGAATAAAAGTACAATGTTTAATTGTGCAATAACTCAGTCACAATCGGTTGAAGCCAAACAACCCAGGGGTTTCCCCACCCTTTTCCTTGAGCTCTCATTGACTTTAATTCAAACTACCTCATAGAAAGGATGTCATCAGAAGCCCTGATGGAGCAGCCTAAATCTTTCTGTATAGCTTTTTTTTTTTAATGTGCTTTCAACTGAAAAAAGTACTGCCACCAGATTTTGTTTGCCTGCCTGTAAGAAAGGCTCATGTACCTATAACTGAAAGAATATGTATGTAAGAAAGAGAAGGCAACACCAATAACAAGACCACTTGAAGTAAATTTGAAGTCCTGCATTACTGACAGCAGAAATATGAACAAGTTCTGTTAATTAAAACTTGAAAGATCAAGGGTCTTAATAGCACTCATTCAAAATATGTTTTGTCCCCATCACTCATCTTTGGGAACTTTTCCATTTTTATATCTGATGGAGAGTAGGCTGGACCCCAAGCTGCTCCATTACATGTACAGTCATTTACCCTAAACTTTCTTCACCTTTTACCTAACTTTCTTTATTTGTTTTTATTTAATTTTCAAAGTCAGTCACTCTCCATCCTTTCAGCGACACAGATAACTATGCCTAAAGCACAGAATTGTAGGTAAAAATAATCCCTCTTCCCTCTGCTCTTGAAGATAGAGGGGAGCTCCCCTTCCCATTGGGACCTGGGGAAGCAATGCCCTCACACGCCCTTCCCTCCCTCGTAGCCAGGCTGAGAGCTCCCTCTCCTGTTCAATACATTTTTCACCACTGTACGTCAAAGAACCAATGCAAGAGAGGCGTAAAACATAACTGACAGAGGAAAAATACAGGATACCTAATGAACTAGAGTGCAACTCAGCTGAGGAAGAAAGTATAGCTTTCAAATCTGTGATATCTAGAATATAGCAATTAAAGCTAACTTGTCAAACTATAAAATGTCTTTTAGCACATCACAGAGCTTTGGTATCAACCATGGCAACAAGACCAGACTATGCACTGGCAATGGTACTACAATTGTATAAGTAGAAAGACAAATAACCAAAGCAATCATTAGAACTCCTTAAAATTTAAAGAAAACAAAACGATAACATGATTTTAAACCAACCAAACACAACTTATTTTACTAAAAAGAGGACTCAAAGGAAAAGGAACACATATTACAATTTTTATTTGGACTAGATTTTTTTTAAAAAACTAAAAAACACAACCCTCCATACAACCCATGAACAAAGGAAAAAAACCACCCCAAAACTGTATGTATAAGAAGGTAATAGAATAAGTCATCTATGCTAAGAGAAAAAAAATCCAATAAATAATTAGTCAGACAATTGTGTATCTATGATAGAAGTATAATACTAGATTGAGCTGATGTATATTGCACTTAAAAGCAAACTTTCACTGTCATCATATAAATCAGTAAGTAAATAAAATAATGAAAATGTGAAATATAAAAGAACCATGAATGACTACAGGAGAAATATTGTGAGTCAATGATCAATGAATTTAATGGAAGTCCTTCCAGTGACATTAATAAATTTCAGAGCTGGCTTTTGTACTCAAAAATGATGGCAGTTTTAGGGGACACAATCATTTTCAAGCATTAAAACACAATAATGACAGCCCCTTCTGTTTGGCTGGTTGTCTGTGCTGGCGGGGTGGGGCGGAGGACAGAAGTGTTAAGATTGCTATCAGAGAAAGATGAAACGTTACACCACTCCAGACCAGAACTGAGAGCCAATAAAATATTTCTGGCAATGCCCTTGAGATAACCACCTGTCGCATCACTAGAACGTGCTTCTGAGTTATTTTCTGATTAGTTACGATTCTAACCCCCTATTTTCAGTGTAACATATTACTTTTTAGTAGCTGGTACTCTATAGAGCACATGTATTAATTTTCTTTCTTCCAATGGAATTTTTAATGAAGACAAATTATAATAATGACATTTACATCTCAATGATTTTCACAACTGAAACATTCTCATAATACTGGTGCCCATGCTGTAAGTGGGTTACGCAGCCAGATACTAAAGCAATCATTTTATCATTGTCAGAATTAATATAATGCCTACAACAATCAATTGGACTTTTATGGGAACAGTTAGCTCAGCTGTTTTTGCATTGAAAGAAATGCACTGAAGTGCCCATTATCCATCTGGACTGTCAAAGAACATGCCATGATCTTAGCTTTCATTTCCAAGCCTGTGAGGCTCTGCCTTATCTACTGTCCTGGTTTCAGCTGGGAGCTAGTGTGAGGCTGTGTTTGGATTTGTACTGAGGAGGAGCTGATCACACACTGATGGTTAGAGCTGCTGCCAGGAGCTCTAACCATAAATAAAATGTGGATTTTTTTCTTTTATGTTGTGCCTGATAACACAACACAAATTCTCTAACTTATTAATATCTGAGCTGATGATATCAGTAAAGTCCCTACATTTCTAAGGTTTGAAAACATCAAGCCTACAAGGAACACGGAAGATTTGCAGTGCTAGAGAAAGTTCCTTAAAAAAAAAAAAAAAAAAAAAAATCCACTTTTTTGTAATGTACTGAGTCTCCAGATGTGCTTAGCAAGAGACATTATAGTAATAAATCTTTTTATATTTTTTTAAAAAAAGGAACAGTAAAGGTTAAGGCTGGAAATATACTACTTAAAATAAAGGAGTAAATACTTCTGCCAGCTATTTAAACACTCAGTGGCCAGATACATAGAAGAAAACCTGTTAATATTTCTGTTCACATGATCCTACTCAGAGCTTGCAAGTTCTGCAAACATAAAATCTGAAGTCTTCAACTTCTATACTGCAAATTTGCAACATTTTCAGGAATTTATTAGTAGAGAACAATTCTCCGAAGTTAGTCTGAAAAGATCCCACCACTAATGAATGGATTTCAAATACCTCACAGTGTATCCAAAGAGCGACAATAGGAATTAAATACTACAGAGGGTTAGCAAACCCACAGCTTCCATAACTTAGTGTTAAAGATCAGATCTCATCATAGTCAGATAGACTTTCTGCATTTTATTATGGCATTCTAATGAACGGGCCTCTTCATTCGTTAGCAAACACAGTGCTCAAGGTGAGTTAGGTGAGACAGGCATTGTACACAGATATTACTCAGAAGGGAATTGACAATTTTTAAATGAATGCCATGAAGGAATCTCTGTACTGATATTTGTCTCAATAAATAATTATTTACTTGTTATTGAATAAACTTTTTTTAATAACATATTTATATGGGCAGATATCGTGCATAAAAACTACAGTCTAGTAAGAAAAACTCCACAGTTATATAAATTCTACAGAGAAAAACTGAAATAAGGACTTTGTTATTGCCTATAATAAAAAGAAACCAATCACCATAAAAGTCAACTGGCTATGTAAAGGCAGCTCAATTCCCCACTCAGTTTTACAATTATTGCCAAAGCTGGAGACGACTTACCTGTGTCCACACTGGTCTCTAAGGTGCAGTTCAATAGCTGGGAGGAATCCAGCAGACTCCCAGACTTGCCTACTCCCTGACCAGGTTCTTCTAATGTCAGACTAAGCCTCCAGACAGGATTCAGCATGGATGTTAGCATGCCTGGTACACTGGCACCTCGTTGCTCGCTATGCCACAATTCCAGGTCTGCCATCTAAATGGACAGAAGAAGCAGCAGACTTGAGGGAATTTCAAAAAGCAATGGGAGATACTCAAGAGAAAATCCACGGACAGCTGGTTAAGAAAAGACTCACTTTTCAGAAGCCTAAACCTACATCTAAGGATGCTAGCCTAGGTAGATGGAGGGGCAGAAAGATATTTATCTGACAAAGGTCCATTGGAAAAAAGCAAAAAACCACAGTGCCAAAAAAGTACCATTCCCTGGAAATCTCTTCTCCAGTAGTGTGAACAATTGACCAAAACTATCGTAGCCTTCTGTGAGCTCTTTCATTCCTTTATTGCAAAGGCTACATATATTTTCCCTACCCTACCTTGAAATGGCTCATTGTCGTCTTTGATTTCAGCTGGTTCAACTTGACACTCTTTTTCCCCCCAAAAGCAGTTTACTCACTCCTTAGCTAAAAAGCCTACTATGACCCAAGAAATACTTTTTCATACTAAAAAAACAGAGATATGGAAAATTACATTATGCATGGCAAAAGCTTGAGATGCTGGGAATACTATTCAAAGAACAGAAATGTGAGAAGTTTGAAGCTGCCAATTGAAACAAAGGGAGTAGCAAGAAAGGAGACTGTAGAAAATGTATTGTCAGTGACTCCTGGCCTGGAATTGAATCCCTAGGTGAGTGCTGAGACAGTCTCTTGAATGCTAATGAGATGCTTAACATTATCTAATCCTTCGGCTGACTTTATGACTACAGAAAATAGAGAGCAAGAAAAGGAAATACAAAACAGTGCTTGCATATCTGGGAGCTATAGTGCCCAGACCACTGGGCAGTGGGGGGGAGATGCAGCATAAATCCTGAAAAAGCCAGACTGGAAGAACAACAAAGATTTTCACGGCAGAGAGCAGAGGTTTAGCAGCGTTTTACAGCTATGAGTCTCACAGACCTCATGGTACTCACCCTGCAGGACACCAACAGAGATGAGACTGTAATCCATGTGCACAGTGAGTTTAAAATAACTCCCCAAGGGGTGACCAATGCACATCATGCTGTTCTCTTGATTGCTTTGTTCTGTATTCAGGACATATTTTTACTCTCCTGAGAAGGTCTCAATTGAAGTAAGGAGTAGTTGGTGTTTACATATAGTTTTACACCAACACCAAGAAACATTTTGCCACTAATATTCTAGTTTGATGCATTTTATCATATAATATTTTTATCAATATCCTAGATATTACATATCTAGTATTTTCAGATTGTAACCAGCCATCAAAAAATTAATAATACTTCAGTAATAAAGAACATTAAAAAAATATATAATTTGCCATAAGAAAAAATATTGGGAACCAAATCTGGAAGGACAATTTTAAACCATCTTTAAAACATTGAATTGTTTTGAATCGCCCGAAACCTGAAATGACAAAGCTCTGCTTTTAATGACAAGACAGAAAATACTATCAGAAATACCGTCACATATTTATAAATGTCCTCTAAAGAGACATCATTGTAACAATTCCATATCAATGAAGTTGTCAACAGCGTGATCAGGTAACATACCAAATTTTCAAAACACTATAGGTATAAAAACAAAACTTGCAAGGAAAAACATATATCAGTCCTACTTCTAGACATAAATTTTTGAATGTATTTTAAAATACCATCTGACTGTACAACCACAAATTCAGATATTTTGAAAGTAATCAAATTTAAAACTATTAAGTTGAATAGCAGTAAAACATCTATGCATATACAGTTGTCATTTCTACACCACTTAAAACATGGCAGGACCATATTACTTTCCCCATCTTCTCACCAAACAATGTGAAGTTTTCTTACAGAGATAACTTCAATATGCTGTCAGAATTTTTTTTATTATTTTATTTTTCTTTTGGACAAAAGCCTGAGAGATGTCCTCAGAACTCCATAAATTTGTTGAATCTGAATAACCTACCAAACTTTACGAGAAGTTATCAGTACAAATGGCCCATGGACAGGGAGTCAGCCTTAAACCTGGGAGCCTTGCAATCAATTCTCTGCTTGCCAAAGTCCACCTTAGACAAGTCAGATAACATTAGACAGCAAGTTTTAGAACCAATACAATATGTCGGTACCTGCTGGGTTTTCAAAGTAAAATGCCAGACTGTTGAAAACAAAATATGCTGTGGAACACTGTCAATTCTCATCAACTTTGGAAGTCAGTAAGAGTAAGGCACCCAGGTGCCTTTGTGCCTTGATATTTGGATAAACTCTTCGAGAGCAGTTCATCTGTGAACAAATGTGATTCTGTAACAGTGCCAAGGTCAGAGATGTGCTGAGTAAGTACCACTGGCAAGTCAAGATGCCTGAGGGCACCTTGAGCTCATATACCCAATTTTTCTGCTGTCAAAAATGATATGAGAAGAGATTACATCATGTAACCTGCCATCTCCTTCCTTTTTGTTAAATCCTTGCCTTCCCCCCACCCTAGCTTGTGAAATCCCCTCACGCATCTGGCATGCTTCCCAGAACTTGCACTGAGTTTCATTAAAGAGAGAGAATACTGATTTGGGGTGATCTAGTCTGCATTGCCATAAAATATGTCACTACCTACTTATTCAAGTTGTAGAGGAAATCTGTGATCAACAGAGCACAAATAAGATCAGAAGCTCTTACATATCTAATTTCTTCCTTCAGGTTAAAAAAGGCAAGAGGTAGAAAAAAGCCACGTCCCTGAATACGATGTCTTTGGTAATACCAGATTGGAGCCATGCTGATAACCATCTTGCAACACAGAAGGCAACCTCTTAATAAACACTATACCCTTCTAATCTGAAAGATTGCAACCATTCTAATTACCAGAAATTAACTTGTTCAAGGAAGGCTTCTAAAAATATAAGCAACTGTGTGCCCAGAGAACAACAATAACTTTGCCTTTCTTTTTCTTTTGACAGACCTAATCCACTGGATGATATTATAGCACACAGGAGATTAGAGAGAGATGCCCAGAAATAAAGATAGTTACTGAAAATAGACCTCATTGAAAAGTGTTTGCAAGATTTTTCCATAAGTGAAAACTAAGTTGTTTTTCCAGTAAAATATGTATGTCCTCTTGCAAATGCCTGTGGCATGTTAATTACTCGGAGACTGTTGTTTTAAAGAACCATTTTGTAGTGAACATTTTGGTTCTAGTGTTTGCACACAAATACAATTAATTAAAGATTCATAGATATTTTAAAATATCCATAAACACACCTGTAAATTATGATGTGTATAGCTTTTAGCTTACTTTTTTCCCTCTTTTGTGCTCAAAAGAAATACTAGTTTGACAACACTGGAGGCAGCAAGGACAGCTGCACTAAAAATGTTGTGGTAGCAACTTAACTACACTGACTAGCCCATGTAGGAACTCTCACTACAGAATATAAAAGAAATCATGTAAATATGTCCAATCAAAAAGGCAGTTCCTGTTGCTAGTGACAGTGGGACTTTTGTTATGCTAGAGACAGTGAGTAGACACTGGATAGATAATGCCAGTTTTACAGCAAATGAACTATTGCAACAAAGTAAATAACAATGAAATTGATTGTAACGTGTCATGTACACTTTTTTCTGTGGGAATAAAGTTTTATTTTCCCCAGCAGTTTTGTTTGCTGAAGGAATGGATCAGACAATCATACTAGAAAGATTTTGAAATTCACAGGTTCTGTTCTTATGCCCCGAAAGTCCTTTTTCAGAGACTTTTCTCCCTTGCTGAGACAGAAAGCACATCCTTTCATGTTGCTAACCCAAATCACCATATTTCCTATTCTTGCTGCTATTCTTCAACAAGTCCTCTGGTGACAGAGAAGGTTATTCAGGTCTGGAAACGTCTCTGTTGAGTTATGGTAAACATATTTAATTAAGTCTTATTTGGATTATATCATTTGGAAAACAATCCCAATTGTTTGTTTAAACCTCACAGATTCCCTAAAGGACACAAGATTTGAAGACAGCTGCCCAGCTAGCAAGATGACAAACCTGCTGACACCCCTGACTTCATTTAAACAGAGGTGCAGCTATCAGGGGTTAGATGGAAAAGGGGGAAAAAAAAAATCTAATTAGGAGCTGAAGACTATTCTGAAACTTTCTATCCTCTCTACAGTAAATATTTTCTAGGTTACAAATTTAGCAAGTTACAAATTTAGCAAGTTACAAATATAAACTTCCCCAAATTTTTTAAAGGGTCTTCCTTTCTCATTCACTAAAACTGTCTCAAAATTACAAGACATTTGCTCAAATAGCGAGTGCTTTATTAAAAATGCTGGGAGTTGGCTTTAAAATGTTGATCTCCCTTCCAATAGAGATATGTGCTTATGAATATATATATATCCCACAGTAGAAGTACGATTTACAGTCTTCCAGGTGCATAATATAGTGTGTAATATTACACAATATTATTATCCTAAAAATATTTCCTCTATACCAAATGTTGCACAATTAAATATGAATTTCACCTAGAGTAGCATCAGAGGTTCATACACACTGATCTAAAAGACTGATTCTCCTATGAAGTACTTGCGTCTAAAACTCCCATGTTGCTAAAACTGCAACAGTTTCCAATTTGTGTATAGCGTTGACTGCAGATGCACATTCTGTTAATGAAGAACAATGACTTGTAGCCGTTTCATCAACTGTTTTAGATGCCTCCATCTAAACTCATTGTTTAATTTTCCCTTGTTGAAAAACTGGAATTCTTTCAATGTTCCAAGACAGGCAACCTCATATATTAAACCACCTTTTTGAGACTTTTTTGTTTTATTTTTAATTAAGGTCTCTTATTTTTGTTTCAAGTTACCAGAAATGGGCAGTTAAACCAGCTGTGGAAAAATATGTGACATATCATTTGACAGTGCACATCACTTAGTAAAAGAACATATTTGATATGAAGATAGAGTCTATACACACAATATTTCTTTGTACAGTTTAAGAGTGGCACATTTAGAGGCTATGCATTACTACTAGCAAAAAACAAACACATTTCATTTTTCACCTTGTGCTGATATTACCTGGAATCAGTGAGATGATGTGAAGGGAAGGCAGGGTCAGAAGTACTGTGTGACTTAAAGTTGAGAACAAAATAAAAACTTTTGTAAAAGTACACAAATAAATCATTACTTAATAAAAGTATTTAAAAGCTGCTCAGAAAATAATGAAAAAACAGTGGTTAGTGTTGTGCATACGTAATGAAGAAAATTCTCAGGAGATACAACAGTGCAGGTAAAACAGTGGCTTGAAATGTTTTTGAGAAGTAATTGTAAAATAATTTCTGTTGGGATAGCTTAAGAAGTTTCCTACAACCTCCTACGGTCATATTTGCATTGCAGTAGACATTACTTGAATTTGTTTGGACATAAATACATTAGAGAATAATATAATTATGGAAAATTCTAAAATGTTCAGATACAGACTGGACACCTACTCTTCATTTAATTAAGGAAACTACCACCTCAGAAAACGTACTGAGAAAAAGCCCACAGAGAATGAAAAAAAAGAACTCAATCAATAAAAGAAGTTGAATTTTAGAAGCTAGAGTCTGAAAACTGTCAAATTCAAGATGATTTTACAATGAAAATTAAAACAAATAGCACAAGAATGTTTCACCACATGAATGAAAGAACAGGAAAAGATGGGGTGAGGCTTTTAGGCAGTAAGATAAAACATAATCTAGATATAGTCTAAAATGCAAAAGGATACATTATTTTTTTAATAACAGCCGTACTGAACCCGGGGCAAAAGTAAAATGGTTAGTGAGGATGAGAGCACAGTCAGAGAAACGACCAAAGCTGAGATGAAGCAAAGTACTAATTCTGTCACTCAGCAGGATTAGAGAATCTTCATCCCAAAGTATTAAAGTAATTGGCATATAAATTCTCAAATATTAGGGGGTTTATTTTTTTTTTAACTAAAGGACATCAAATGACTCTCCAACTGACTAGAGAGCAGTGAAAGCAATATATTTTTTTTTAAATTGAGGAATAAGTGATGAGTGCAATCATGGAACTATTCTTGCAGCTCCAGTGCATGTAAGATTTTAAAAACACCCTTAAGGGGGGGGTGGAAATAAAGACCTAGGGAATGAAAACACAAGATTCAATGGAGCCCAGGTTTCCAAGGAAAGATTAGCGATCCTGACCTACTGGTTTTTCTTTTTTTTCCCCCCGCCACCTCCTCTAAGAGAACTAGTTTCTTGGAAGGGAAAATGAGATAAATCTAATCTATCTGGACTTCAGTAGAATATCTGATTAGTTGTCACACTGGAAATTACTTGTTAAAGTAGTCTAGATGAGGATCAGTACAAAAAATGAGGATGGCCAGAGAACCATCTAAAAGAGACAGAAGAGTGGGTTGATGAGTTTAGGATATGTTTCCCTGTGATATCAAGGATTTAGACTTAACGACTGAGAGGGTTTATTCCTTTGTCATTCTTTATGCCCTTATAATAGGGAACTACTACCCATCTGCAGGATTCTTTTAAGTAAATATACAGATGTGCAGACATGTTTAATCATGAAGTACTATTAAAAAATAACAGCATGTCGGTCCATATAGACCCTGATTGGGATCATACTAATATTTTTCCCAAAACTATGTATGGATGAAAAGGTAGTTGCTAGTATTTTTACGACGTTGTGGTATTGCACTCTGTGAATAATTACTGTGAATAAATATTGCATTCACAGAATTTTAATCTCCCTTCCATCTGAAGTTCATAATGATATCGGTACTAACAGATTTATATTCCCCACCCAGCCAGCCCCATCAAATGACAAACCCTGGCATTCAATTGCATTAAATTATAATTAGTCAGCCTACTTCTAATCTGATGGTTAATATATCATGTCAAAGACTTTCTTATGAAGAAGATTGAAGTGGAATTTCACATATAGCATTAACATAACGCATTACGATAATAGGTCCCAACCCCAGACCTGAAGCTTCAATGAAGTTTGGATATGAAAGTGAATCTGAACCCAAGATTTCTGCCTCAGGTGTCTCACCATGCAATAGGCCAACCCTGAATCTATTTATTTTTCTCCTTCTGAACTTGGGAGAAACTGAAATTTTACATAAATGAGTAATTATATTAGTTAACTGAGTCCAGTGTGACAAAGCAATGCTTCCAAGATCTAACCAGTAATAATGGGATAAGTAGAGAGTCTCGAGAGAAATCCAAGGAGTGACTCAGTGACCTACACACAAATTACCAGTGCTGTAAACATGTTGGAGCTTCCTGCTTTGTTTCCACTAACCTGTCCTCTCCACTCCAGAGGAACAAGAGACCCTTGGGAGGAATATAAGAATGTTGTCA
>NW_010128175.1:0-1821 GCF_000699245.1 Pterocles gutturalis
AGAGACCTATAGACACTTATAGGGGGCACATATAGGCGCCTATAGACACCTATAGAGACCTACAGACACTTATGGGGGCACGTATGGCGCCTATAGACACGTATAGGGACCTATAGACACCTATAGAGACCTATAGACACTTATAGGGGCACGTATAGGCGCCTATAGACGCGTATAGGCACCTATAGGCACCTATAGAGACCTATAGACACTTATAGGGGGCACATATAGGCGCCTATAGACACCTATAGAGACCTACAGACACTTATGGGGGCACGTATGGCGCCTATAGACACGTATAGGCACCTATAGACACCTATAGAGACCTACAGGCACCTATATACATGTATAGGCACCCACAGAGACATATAGACACTTATAGGTGGCATGTATAGGCACCTATAGTCACTTATAGGCACATATAGACACCTGTAGGCACCTATAGGTACTTATAGACATGTATAGACGCCTATAGGCACATATAGACACGTATAGGCGGCATCTGTAGGCACCTACAGACACATATGGGCACCTATAGACACCTGTAGGCACCCATAGAGATGTATAGACACCTATAGAGACCTCTAGGCTCCTATAGACACCGGTAGGCACATATAGGTGGCACATATAGGCACCTATAGACACATATAGACGCCTACAGAGACGTATAGACATGTATAGGTAGCACGTATAGGCACCTATTGACACCTATAGGCACATATCGGCACGTATCGGCACGTATAGACATGTACAGGCCCCTATGGGCATCTAGAGGCATCTATAGGCACCTACAGACCTATATAGGCACCTATAGACACGTATAGACACATATAGGTGGCATGTATAGGCACCTATAGACACGTATAGGCACCTATAGGCATGTATAGACACATATGGACACATATAGGCACCTATAGGCACGCATAGGCACCCATAGAGACATATAGACATGTATAGATACATACAGAGACCTATAGGCACCTATAGACCTACATAGACACGTATAGGCACCTATAGACACGTATATAGGCACCTATAGACATACAGACACCCATAGGCATCTATAGACATGTATAGGCACCTATAGACACATATAGACCTATATAGGCATCTATAGGCACCTATAGACCTATATAGGCACCTATAGACATGTAGAGGCATGTATAGGCACCTATAGACCTATATAGGCACCTATAGACACGTAGAGGCACGTATAGACACCTATAGACATGTATAGACACCTATAGACACATATAGGCACCTATAGGCATCTATAGGCACCTATAGACCTATATGGGCACCTATAGACACCTAGAGGCACGTATAGACACCTATAGACATGTATAGACACCTATAGACACATATAGGCACCTATAGGCATCTATAGGCACCTATAGACCTATATAGGCACCTATAGACACGTAGAGGCACGTATAGACACCTATAGACATGTATAGACACCTATAGACACATATAGGCACCTATAGGCATCTATAGGCACCTATAGACCTATATGGGCACCTATAGACACCTAGAGGCACGTATAGACACCTACAGACATGTATAGGCTCCCATAGGCACCTATAGACACGGATAGAGACCTATAGGCACCTGTAGGCGGCACGCGTAGGCTCCTATAGGCTCCTGTAGGCGCCTATAGGCACGTATAGGCACATATAGACACCTATAGGTGGCATGTATGGGCACCTATAGACACATACAGACATGTATAGGCACCTATAGGCACCTATGGACCTATATATAGGCACCTATAGGCACCTATAGGCGGCATGTATAGGAACCTATAGACACCTATAGGCA
>NW_010128176.1:0-12920 GCF_000699245.1 Pterocles gutturalis
ATGATTTGGGCCTCATTTTTTGTTTTCTCCCACACTGCAAGAAACAGTTACAGTCGAACCGGGCTTCACCCAGAAATGCTGCTGCAGCAAAGTTGCAAGGTGTCAAGCCTCTGAGCTATGAATTCCTGCTTTGCTGGGCAGAGATAACACATGGACACAGGAGCAGCAGCTGCTGCAACTGAAAAAAAGGAAAAGGAAAAAAAAAATTGTTCTGAGCCCTCAGAGGAGAGGGGATTTCTTTTCATCAGCAGGTAAGACAGCCTAAACACTAACTCAGCCTTAAAAACATGCTACAAAAACTACAGTTCCTTCTCCTTACCATCTGGAGCTGAATGCAGTCACACTTGTGCTGGGGACAAAGTGACCAGGCAGAGTACAGAGTCAAAACCAGACGTATTGCCAAACAAATCACTGTGCGCTCGAAAAAGCCCCTCTGCTTCGCGAGGGAGCTGGAGCAGCCCACAAAGCACAACTGCCCTGGACATCTCCTTAGTGGATAAAGTTATTAACACACCCACAGTGGGGGAGTAAAGCAGAAAACACATTATAAGATGAACAACACACAAATTATAATTTGCTGCTCCATAAGCCATCCTACACAGTGCTCAGACTTTTGTACACTTCAGTAAAACCAAATTTTAATACATTAGGGAGGAGAATGAAAGTGGCAGTGTCCAGAAGAAGAGATGCTGCATCTTTTCCCAGAAGAGCAAGAGGAGAGTTCAGTGCTGACCGCCACACTGAATGGCTCTGGTCTTTTCCAGCACTATTGGGATTTCTGGAAGCACAGACCCAATGACTTACTTCCTCTCCATGACTTCAACTTTTCAGACTTGAGGAAAATCCTGCAAAATGCCTTCTCCACAGTTTTCTCACCCTCTGCACTCACAGCTCGAGTACTATGTTTTGCAGAAGCTGTGGTGAAGCCCCCAGTTGACAAGCTGTGAATTTAGAGCTGCCATAAATGGAAGAAAGTTGGTCTTAATATCGTTACTTTCTGGTGTTCTAATACCAATTGCAAAACTTCCCAGCACCCAACATTTTACAACCCTTTGTGTGGTCTGCAGAAATATTCTCTTCCTACAACTACAGCCTCCAGGTATAGACAGGAACTAATTGAGTAGTTCACTCCCTGGTCATCTTCTGTGTGATAGACCACCTTCCTCAGTGGCCCCTGAACACCCTAGACTCCCACTTCCTATCCGTGCCTTTCACTAAATCCCATTTCATACACTCTCTAGCAGCTACAATGTCTCTGTGCTGAGCCATACTTCTACTAACTTTCTGGTTTGATGTCACTTATATCCTAGGATTTTGGATAATGCACATTTTTTCTCCTCTCAGGTAAAGGAAGAAACAATCAAAAGCAGTTAGACCCTTCTTTAACAGGCAGGTGACAGTAAGAGGTGAAAGGAAGTTGAGAGTCTGGAATGCGTTAAGTGATGTACCTAGAAGAAAAAAAATCACTTCTATTGCTTGTCAACCTGCCGACCCATTTCCCTAGCTACCAAACCTTCCACATCCTAAATTAAACCTTCTCGACTATTCAAATCCTACAATGTAGTTCATACAGGCCTCAGAACTTGAATGAGTCCTGTGAATAAAATTTTCTCTTTCTTACACCCCTGAGCCTCAGTTCATAAATTCTTTGCCTGGGAGTACTTCAGAGGCAATCCAATGAGATCAGTACTTGATTCCTGTAGGGCTTGAGAGTAACCAAATAAACTTAATTATGGGCTCAGTAAAACCCTACTCCCAGGTGTATCATCACTTTTTCTCATAACTCCTGTTCTGTTCATCACTGGCAAATCCTTTTCACTTCCACTTTTTTTCCCCTAATCTATTACTGCTCAGCTTCTTTCATCTTCACTGACTCCCACTTCATAGAACCCATGAGAAATGTAGAAGCTAGCATCAGCATCAGTCAAACATCTTGCTTGCCATCATTTTCACTTCACATGCTGCAGTCTTGACATACAAAGTGCCACTGGCTTAATCAGGATCAGACATACTTCGTAAAATGGTACTTCTCAGACAAAAGATTTCCAAGTACCAATTCCAGATAATGGTCCAAATCAGAGTCATGAATTGAAATGAGAAGGATTGATCTTATGAGAAGGTCACTTTAGAAGTAATATCCTTGGGAATAATTCCCCATATTATTTTCAGTTTTAACATTTTTCCCTGGAAAAGAAGAGACTCGGTGAATGCAGCCATACGTCTTCTCACTGAGAAGACATCCAGACATTTCACTGTTGAGGCCAGCTAGAAAGAGTCTACTTAAACTCCAAATAATCAGACATGTTTTCTGCATCACATGTGCTATCTTTCCTGAGATAGCAAGAGAATAAGTCAGAAATCCTACCAGAGGGTCTGTAGGGCCAATTGATGATGCATTTTAAAAGGAAACGTTCAAAAAAAGACAAAAGTAAAAAGGCAAATAAAATCTCAGCCTGTGTTGTGGAAAAGGTTAAGGAAGTTCCTACATCAGAACTTTTCTTAATGAGGGATGCAACAGAAGAGTTGTCTCAAACTGAAGTATTAGTTTATTAGATTTTAATATGATGTAAGGAGAAGAGCAAACATAGCTTTTAGCAAGGACAATCATGGCTCATCAATGTGCTGGAATTCTGTATATAGGCAAGGGTGATCTGATTTACATAATATTTTTGGATTTTTTAACTATTTACAAGGAAATCCCTTGAAGTGTCCCAAAGAAAAGAAAAATTAAGTTTAAAAAGTGTTTTCTGTATTATTGTCTAGCTAGGAATAAGAAATAAAGATGAGAAATACATTGTTCATTTTCCAAAGGACGAAAGTGACCATTTATGTCCTAAATGGAACTTTGCTATAACCTGTTGTGTTTTATGTACTTGTGAATGATCTTGAAAAAATGGGTACAGGCAAGGCCGCAAAATCTACTGATACCACATTTTTAGGACCATAAAACCAAAAGGAGGCTGTGAAGAGTTAAGAAATACTAAGTAACTAGACAATAATCCAGTAAATATTCATTAATTTTTTATTGAAAAATATGCACATAATGAAAAACAATCATACAGACTGAGCAGCTCTGAGGTAGCTATGGCCAGCTGAAAAAAAGATACTGGTCTAAGCACATTTGTATTGTAGGGACAGTATGGGACATTTCTGGTTAACAGTTCTAGCACATATAAATTCACTCGGTGGCAAGGCCAAAATAGACAAGAGCAGGAACTTTTTCAGTGTTGTTAATTTACTTGTCAAACATGGTTACAGGATGTTGTACAACCCCAAAATTTACATTTACATAAGAGAATTAGATGAATTCCTGAAATTCCTTGTAGGATTAGTAGACACCAATACACACATCTTGACATGGAAAGCTACTAATTAACAGATTGCTGAGAGCTGGGAGGTAGGACCAGAGGTAGTATCAGTGCATAATTGCCTCGTCCTTATTTTCTTCCCTCCATATCTGCTTTTGGCCACTAGGTGAGAGAGCATACTAACAGGATAAGTGGATGTACTATCTGCCCTTGTACACAGCCTGCTGCATGGCGAAAGTTCATTACCACCGATAGATATGGACCAGTTGAATGGCAATGCAGCCCTAACTGAGGACTATCACCCGCTCAGACCAGAAAAGATCCCTTTTCTAAGATTTAATCCTATCCAAGTTGATGACACTGAATTTGTTAAGCAGTTTGCCCCTCATTTTAGAGAGGGACAGTGAGACTTTGAGCATGCGAAAGCCTGAGTTTTCGCAATGCTTATATCAAATCCAGGGGGCATTTCAGGTGATTTGCACATCCCAAATCAAAGCCAACAGAGCTGCCACAGAACCTGTGACAGCCTTGACTCACAACCACCAAACCACCATACAGCAAAGCAGCATCTTGGCATCTTTTTCCATACTCTATTGGTCTACCCATTCCTCTTCTGTTACGATTCCTTAAGAGGATAAAATTCTTTTACAGCTTGAAACATCTACTTCTGCAGCCTACAGCCCCAAAGGCTTTCTCTTGCGCATGGTCTCTTTTGGTCCTTTTCACTGTCTAGAACCACAATTTTGTTCCTCCTCACATAGCTTTCAGCCTGGGATGACAGCTAGGAATTGTTAGCAAAGAAAAGTAAGCCAGACTTGAAAACCAAGTCAGACGGGGCACTGAAGAAGACAAGTCAGGCAATGCTCTTCAGGGTCCCAACACATTTCATCTGTAGCTGGGGAGCTGAAGTGATTGCTGTTTTGGTGGTATACAAGAAGCCAATTGTGCTGCATCAACCAGAGCTTTCCATCCTCATTCATCTTTGGCTTGCCAAGCCAGCCAGGAAAAGAATGTAGAGAGAAACTAAAAAATGAAGTGGTTTTCTGAAGGCTTTCCACAGAGCTTTCAGAAGTGATTTTTGTTTTTACTAGTTTATTTTATTTTAAATTTGGGGCTTTGTAGGGTCCATTTTGTTGCTCTTCAATAATCAGCAGAAATATTTCCAGCCCACAACACGTTGTTATCACGTCTAGCAAGGATGTTGGGCAGCTTCTTTTTCCACTTGCAGGGAACTTGACCTTTAAGCCCAGCAAGTAGCCAGGGTTCTCTACCTCTTGGTCCTCTTACTAAGGAATAAAATGAAGTCAGTACAGCATGGCAGGGCAAACACTGACACTGATTTATTGCAATCCAGATTCTAACAATATTAAAACACGAAGAGGATTCAAAGCAAATTTTACAAATGGAGTCCTACCCTACAAAACAAATTCTGTACTTTAGGTATCAAAAGCTCTTGTGATGCAAGCTGAAATCGCCAGCTGATGACCAGGATTCTTCACTCTGTGCATTTCTTTCTATATGGGAAGAGAAGAAAATAGTTAGATATCAAATAATGAGGTCCTGGGGTAGCTCCCAACTGTCCCAGCATGAAGTAAGACTAAGGGACTTAACCATCTCTTGGGAGACACTATGGGTACCTGCTAGTCCCCTTTGCCTTACTATCTTGTAACAAAGGTTCTTTCAAAAGATGTGCATATAAAATGCACAATTATCTTAGTTTGGATGCCTACAAAAAGTGTTCACTTACAAGGCCGATCTTTTCCTCCAGCATCTTCCTCATCATAGATAGATCCCTCTGTAACAAGACATCAGGAGGGTCACATTGCTGGACATCATCCCCCCCCCACCCAGTGCAGACAGCAATACAGACCCATGCCTTGGATCTGCCAAGCAGGACACAGTGATGTCTGAGGCGATTAGCACAGGTCAAGATAGTCATAAAGAGGAAGCATAAAAATAGGATGCTCTGGAAGAGCCCAGACTGCCTTTTCAACTAAAAGGGTTTTTAACCTAAAAAAGTAGCCATGCAACAAGCAATCCTAGGTAATTTTAATCTACCCAAAGACACCTCATCTTATGCTTTTCTTTACATCCAAATCATGATCATCCATCACCCTGAGAAGCAGACATAACCCTACATTTTAAAATGAAGATTTAGAACTAGTTCCAGATCTAGACATGTCTGATCAGATGTGGCAGACTGAGCCCAGTCACTAATGAGCCAGGACCCAGATAGGAACTCGAGGTAACAACTTCTGCCCTTCCTCATGCATATGCAACTTCATAAACTTCTAGCAGTGGAAAAAAGTTGCTTTTTTTTTTTTTTTAAATCAGGCAACAGACTACTGTGTCCGTATTGTAAAGATCTGGGATCTCCAAGTTGATCAAGACCCTGAAGCATACAGATTAACTAACATCTGTATAAGAAGAGCAGGATTTTTGCTGTACAGAAGCAAAAACAAACAAACAAACAAACAAAAAAAAACCAAAAAAAAAAACCAAAAAAAGGAACAGAAAGGAAAACTCACGTGGATCCCCAATCACAGATCCTTCATTCAAACTGATGTTGTGCTCAATCGCTGGCATGAGAAAAAGGAATTAAAAAAAAAGCAGAAACACAAACCAGTAAAGCCCTTTATATTCTATCTTTATAATAAAGTACTCTACAATTTGTTTGGTCTTTTTCCTTCCCAACTTGATATGAGGTACTCAAAAGAAGGTTATCCAGAAGCCAGGCAGTGTTGCTAAGTGGCACACAGTGTGGACCAACTGTCATTGCCCTGCAGGATCTGATGCCTCTCCAGCTATGCTGTGTTTGCAGGAAGAAGGAAGATGCAGCTATGACATCCTATAGTGGTAAAATCAGGAATCCTAGGATTGCTGTGCATTGACCGCATCCCTGGCAACATAGATTTCCTCTGGAGATAACCCACATCTTAACTGTTGATGCCTTTTGGATGGTTTTTCTTGTTCCAAATTTACATCAGAACCCTAGCGCAGCCAGGAAGCCTCCATACGTGACATTAAGATAACTGCTTATTATTTATATTACCAGAATATCTGGGTGCACTCATTATGAACCATGCGACTATTTTATTAGGCACTATTGTTCCATATCACAGCAAAAATACCTGTCCTTGCCATGTTTTCCTCAGACAAGAGTTACAGGCCTCATGCATACCTTTATCAAGTTATTGAGGCAAAACCTACTGCTTGATGCTCTCTCAGTATAAACAAATTTCTGTAGACTTAAAAACGTCCCCACAATCACAAGCACCCTCTTCAGCATTTTCATGCTTATAGTTCTTTAAAATGTGCCTGAAAAAATAAATTTTTCACACAGTGTAAGAAAGACACAAATGTCACCATTTATAAGCTAAATAAAAATAAAGAGGAAGCTTCTCACATGTTCCCTTCTGCACATGTTGCTCAGTGGAGATGATGCTGGGCTCACCTACAGAAAAAGAAAAATCAATACTCTATGGAAATGTAGGTTTCACATCCTCTTCAGCAAATCTCTTTGTAAATTGCCACTGTGGGGTGGTTCAGGGCTGGCTGTGCTAAGCAGTGAAAGCAGAAGTAGCAAGCTAGCTGAATTTCCTGCCTGCACCTCCCAGCAATATCAGTAACTGTTAACAGAGTTTTTCATGCAAAGCTGGCCATTCATCACATACGCAAAACAAACTGTGCTATTTTTGCCTTCTTAGAATAAGTGCCCACAGTTACTTTTCCCCATCGCTTATGTTTTATGTACATAACTTGCATCTGCTGCAGGCTTGTAGAATTTATGACAAGAACAAAAATTAGTAAAATACTGGTATTAAAACAGACAAAAATTAAAAATGTGCCAAATTAGAAGGATATTTGAATACTGTTAAACAAGGTTTTGTAGTTCCGCTTGCATTTATTTTATTTCCACAGTATGTTTACAGCTGGAGAAAGGAAATGGATAAAAACTTAGCTATTTCTCCTATTTCCAGCATTATATAGCATACTAAGAGTAACTATCTCATCTCTGAGATCTCCAAGAAATTTTCTGACTAAAGTAGGAGACCAGATGTGGAAATTTTTTTTTAGAATTATTAAAAAGGCCAGAAACAATAAAAACCCTCAGTCCTTCTTCTGCCTCTCATTATACTTCATAAAGGAATGGACTAAGAAGCCAATATCCAGGAAATGACATTAAAATTTTCCTGCCATCTCTCTACAGGCCATCACACACTGTAGGAATCCGAAGTGTGTGTGAGAGAGGGTAACTGAGGTCGTTAGCTGAAGACATTTGCAAGCAGAAGGGTAGAAGAAATGGAGATCCCTGGACATACCAGTCATGTAGTCTTCCTCTGTGATAGAGTCATATTCAACTGTTAAAAGATAATATTAATTATTAAAAATAATATTACCAACTTTTAAAAGGCAAAGCTTTAGAAGAAACCTCAGCCTGTGAGAAACACGACGAGGTTCAAGTTTCATTTTGTGGAAGAACCACTCAAACCAGATGTAGAAACGAAACAGGAAGACAACTGGATCCTGATCCACTGGCCTCTTCTCCCCATCACCCCAACCCCTCTTGAAATCCATACTACCAAAGAAAGAGTATTAAACATTTTACTTGCTATCAAGCAGACTGCAAAGTACTACTGATGGTGGGAGCTAAAACCCTCAATGCTTTTTGGCCAACTGCACGAGTATTGCATGATGAAACAGGGAAGTTGCACTCCAGCCAGTCTCCTCCAGGCACACATCCCACCAGAAGGCACTCACTTCCAACAGCATGCAAAAGGAGCTGTGAGCACTCTTCCCAACTGTGAATGTTTTGGATTTCCCCTGGATTTGGAGATCCAGGACGTGAAAGAAGTTTTGGGTTTGTGCTACAAAAGCACAAATGCAAGAGCAAGGGCAGGAGAGTCACAGGCAACGGCCAGACAAGCAAGATTTGTGCAGACTACATGAAAATGCTGAGAAGCATGAATTCTACAAAGCAGAAGAGAAACCACTGAAGCATCAAGACAATGGAAAAGCTGAATTCAGAGCTATTTTTGTTGGTGTGGCAATTTGCCAAGTTTAGTAACATCTGACCTATTTCATGTGGAATATTGTGTCTTCTTGGGGTGCTCTTTTAAGTAGATGCTGAAGAGAAAGATAATCAGTGGCAGAGGATGCCACAGTAAGGGAGGTGTGGAGGGAGGACATAGCTGGCACAGCAGAGGAAAGGTACTCTGTGTACAGAGCAAGTAATACTGGCAGTATTATTAAAGGAAGAAGATTTAACAGGAACAAGGCCTTCAAAATTAAGCACAGAGGACTCTTGTGGTAGAAAGAGAAAAGAATCTGAAGAGCATTAGTCAGTGACTTGGGTCACAGCTTGGGGTCCCAAAGCAAAATCTACACACCTTTAACAGTTTGGGTCTTTGTCTGTGGCCCCTGCAACCTCCCACATTAAACAGAGCTACAGCCCTTCATGCAGGAATCACAAGGATAGATATGACAGTAACAAGAGTTAGGTACTCTAAAAGTAGTAAGACTAACTTACCGTATTCACTCCTCCTGCCCCTGTTTCCACTGGTGGTCACTTCATCTGTGGCAAAGATCAAGAGAGAACATTTAGGCCAGCCACGCTCTACCAGATGCTCTTCAACAACTGCAAACCATCTTAGGCACATGTGGCTGTTTGCCCAAGGAACAAGGTCAAAACATCTGGGCTACTGGGAAAATTTGCCATCTAAGAGATGCTCCACTGCATTGCTGCAATTTCAGCAGCAACGCCAGTTTGTGCAAGCTGTTACCTCTGCAATAAGGTTTGGGTCCTTCTTGTTCTGTACCGGAAAATGTTCAGCTTTCAGTTGTGATGACTGACTTATCTGAGACACTATGTTTTGAGCCCAGGACAGAGAACTAATCCAAATGGGGGAAAAGAAAAGGAAAAAGGAAAGCTGAGGTTGCAGCTGATGCTCCAATAATCAATCAAGAACTTTAAATAATCAGCCACAGACCATGGCTAACATGTAGTCGCTTTCTGAAAACAGGAGGGTCTTGTGCAGCACACCAAAATACAAAATATAACACGAAAGAAATATTTAAGTTGCAGGATATTTACTGAGCTTATCTCCATTTGGGTCAAAGGTGAGTTCAGCTAGACATAAAGATATCATTACAAATACATATTACTAGGAATAACTGTTGATTAATGTTACTCTTTCACGTAGGTTACCTTTTTCTTAAAAATGCTTTAAAACCATCTGCGAAGGGGGCATTTCAGTGTGCAATCACACCAAGAGCCAGAAGGGAACAACTGCTGCAGGGTGGAACTAAAGTGTGTCAGCACAGCAACACAAAGTATTAAAAAAACCCTAAAACTGACCTGGGATATATAGAAATGTATAAATAAAGCTATGGGGGGAGCCCTGGGCTGGGCTAGCAGGGGGGCTTCAGGGCAGGAGAGCAAAGCCCTGGCAGAGCTATGCAGAAACAAAGTTAAAATAGAAATGATATCTTAGGATCACTGGACTCAACATTGCACTCTTTAATACCACACTTAAAAAAGCAAACTGAAAAATAGGCTTACATTGTTGAAAAAAACTCAATTTTTTTTTTTTTTACTTCTAGTTTTTTTTTTTTTTAATTCTAATCAGGTAGAGATAACAGATATCAAGGTTAAGAAGGATGACACTGATTCACCTGTTGCCTGTCCAGCCCAGCCTTCATTGTGAAGGACATTGGACAGACAATGAAAGCAGACAAATTAGTTACATTCTTTCTAGTCTCGTCCACTTGCCAGTGTTAGTCAACGAGCAAAGTACAAGAGACCCAGACTTAACAAAAAGACTTCTCCCTGTTGTTCTAAACATTATTTTTAAATGCCCTCAAATAGTTTTTTTATGTGTACTTATACTTTATTTTTTCATGACAACTTTGCTGATGTAGTCATTGACAATTAACATAACAGATAGAGACACAGTTACAGGAAGCTCCTTTTTAATTTCCTGTGTAGATTTAGAGAAAGTCTTCAATAAAAAATTCTTATTTAAAAAAATAAGCAATGTCAAGGTGGACAGCTGAACGGTGACAGAGTCATCTCTAAAAGAACAAATTTCCTGATGGTATGGAAGATGCCAAGTACAACTAGATTAAACGAAAGGATCAAGTAATGTAATTACCTACAGCAAACCACCAGAGTGTAATGGAAAATTTTATTGGAAAAAAAGAAGTAGAAGCAGCGTTACCAGAGAAATGCATATTGCTATTAATGAATATATTACAGGTTAGGAATCAAACTACTGTATTTTTTAGAGAATAATTAAGACAGCTCAGATATGGATCCACTCCTTTTTTTCTGTACTTGTTTCTTCTACAGAAGAGATGAAATGCGGCATAAACAAAACTAGCTTCCAAACCTGTAATACATGTTGGAAAACTGGAGAAAAAGTCTTTTATTCAAAAACTCACTTTTTTGATGGTGGAAATTTCTTGTTCCCAAATGCAACATTTTAATGTCGTTTTTCCGAAGAGGGAAAGAAGATCCATCATTTCATAGCTGTGCTTTTCCTTTAACATCACTAACACTGGGATATTTTAGAGGCATTAGTACACTTCTTGGGATCCCATGTTTCTAGGAAATCAAATGTTGTAATTTAGGTGGAAACTCACCAAATATCTTTGTTATTCCTTTCTCAGTAAAAGATTGGGTGAAACCTGGTGAAACAAAGAAAGAGGGACTCAAAAACAGTTGGAAACATTTTAGAAAAAACAATTGCTAAATTTACATTAATTATATCAGACCTTTCATACTCATCGTCTGACAAGTACTACACAAGACAAAAGGAAAAAAGGGAAATTTTGCCCATGAACGTATTTCTAAAGAGTTAGTTTCTAGTGACAATATTTGTGATTTACATTACTCAGGTCTCTTGATCATGACTAAGTGACAGTGTATACTGTACGAATCAATCCTGCAAAGACCACAGCAGGATCAAACCACATGTAACCAAATCTCTTAGATATCCAATTTCTAGCATATTGTGTTGCTTTTCTTGGTCATTTTTAAATACTTTTAACTACACTGGATACTAATCTGACCTAATTTAAAACCTAAAACTAAGTAAAACAAGACTCAGCACATGTCTAGTATGTTACTTCCACTATGCAAGAAATCCAGATGGCTGCCCACTACACTCTTGAGATGCAGTTGAGACCAGGAGCCAATTTCAATGTCAAGTATAAGGTAGTGAAGCCTAAGCAAGATCTAGAAAGGAAAAGAAGTCAAGAAACAGCGTGGATGCGTATAGGCATTATGAACAGGGGCTGCTGCAGAACCGAAATTTCTGTGCATCTGTGCCCGTCCTGCCCACCAGCAGGGGCTGACATATGCTAGAAAGCATTGTAGTAATCAGTTATCCCCATTTTTAGGGTTGATTTTAACAGTAGGAAGTTTACACTGCCAAAAAAGGGGTTTTGAGCAGTGTCATGTGAGCCAGCATGCCATGCCACACTTAAAGCACACCTTTTCATGGCTCCCTAGGGGCTCCTGGTCTGGGTGTCCACTCGTTCTTATAGTTTGCTATGGGGGGAAAAAACTCACCAGTAGCTTCTGTGCTTGTGCCCTCCGGGTAAGAAGCTTTGATCTCTGAGGACAATAATTATGAGAAATAATTTAACATCTCCTGTACACTTGGAGGACATAGAATCATGGAATCATTAAGGCTGGAAAAGACCTCAAGGATCATCAAGTCCAGCCGTCAGTCCAACACCACCTAACCCATTAAACCAAAATAAACATGAAATACCTTGTGAAAGTTTTAATCTCCACAGCAAACAGCATATACCTGAGTAACCCAGCACTCTCTGCTGTCTTGAAAGACCTTCAACTGGGGGTCCATAAGAGCTAGTTTGATCTCTAGAGGTCACAGGCATACACAGTAATGAGACCAGCTGGATTTTCCATGTTGCTTCCCAACAGCATCTTAGGTCTCCGCACTGCATTTCTCTTATTATAGAATCACAGAATGGTTAGGGTTGGAAGGGACTTTAAAGGTCATCTAGTCCAAGCCCCCCCCTACAATGAGCAGGGACATCTCCAACTAGGTAAGGTCTCTCAGAGCCCCCTCCAACCCGACGTTGCTTGGAGCTGCTTTCAGCACCTGCTACATGTACTAGAAAAAACTCCGGTGCGGATTTCATCCGAGGATGGTTTCATCAACCAGGACTGAACTACTGCAACATTTATCTCAACCAAGAGGGAGATGGAGCACAGCAGGCAACAACCTGCGAACAAACACGTGAAGACAGGGATGCCAGGGAAGAGCTCCTACCACAAACACCATCTAAGACTGTGAGACAGTCCTCCCCACCCCCAGTATGATTTTCTGGAGAAAGCCGGTCTACCCAAACCAAACCCATCACTCTGGGCAGTACGCCCTCGCCTCGCTGCCGGCACACACGCCGTCGGGGCTGCTGGGCACACGCCAGCCTGCGTCTATGCAAACGGGGGCTGCCCCTTGGGGCCCTACAGGGCGGTAGTGCCACCTCAGCCCACCCCGCAGGGACGGTCCGCTGTTACCTGGTGCCGCGGTGGTGAAGGCCAGCAGCGGGCCCAGGCCGGCCAGGAGGAGCAGGGCT
>NW_010128177.1:0-20383 GCF_000699245.1 Pterocles gutturalis
TGGCAACCGGCATCTTCGAGATTGCCATGGGAACCGGGCGGCGGGATGCGGAGCTCTGCCTGGGGGGGATAGGTCAACGGGGGGGGACCTCACTCTGCGACCAAAACCCCAAGCCAACGGGGGCTGGGGGTCTCCAGGGCTTCAGGGCTTTGGGGGGCTTCTGCTGGGTTCAGGGCTTTTTGGGGTGTGTCTGAGTTCTCCAGGCTTGGGGCTGGGGACCCCCCTGGGCTCTGGCCTCAGGGGCTTTGGGCTCAGCTTAAGAGCTGGGGCAGGACTGTGGAAACCCAAGTTCCTCCGCATCTGCCCTTGCAGACAGTGGGAACCTGGTTGAAGATGTTGTTGTGACTGTTCGAGTGCTTCGGTGTGGACTTGGGGTTACTTAACACAGCCCAAGGGTCAGGCTGAGTAATATTCACACATAAAAAGATGTGTATTTTCGGGCTGAGATGGGTGGCAGGACACCCTGGTCCCCACAGAAGCCGAACATGTGGCTCCCTGTCTGAAAATGGAGTTGTAGAGAAGGTGTGGCGGGTAACTACCGGGACAAAGAACTGCACGGGTGTCTGGAGGGTTTGGCACAGTGGATCGGAAAGCCCAGATGGGAAGCAACATCTGTCCGCCGAGGGCACAGAGCTCTGACCATGGGAAAGCAGCACATCCCCGGGAAAGGGCCACGGGCAGGCGCTGGCAGCGGGGGCCAGGGCCATGGGGGCTCCAAACCCCCTCCCTGCGGGGTCCATGCCCACCCTGCAGACAGCTAACAGAGCCCCAGAGATGCTGGATGGAAGGGAGAGGGTACAGGAGAGCTGGTGACTTTTGCTTTGTGGCTCGTAGAGGCAGGGGCATGCTGGGGTCTTTCTGCCCACGGCAATGCACTTGGCATCTCGGCGGCCGTGCACCTGATTCCATCAGCATAACTGAGCACACACGGACTTTGCAAACCTGGTTTCCCGGTTTATTCTAAGTGACAGCTCAGCCCCAGACGAGTCCAGCTGTAGTTCAGAGTCTAGCAGCTGTATTCGGAGGGGTTTTTTTTCCCTCCTCCAAAAAGGCAGTGGCATTGTAGAAGCATCCTCATGTCTGTTCTCATCTTCTCCTTTTGCTAACAATGTGAGGCTACAGCGTAACAATCATTTTCCTCTTGAAATATTGGGTTTGCTGCCTATGTATGCATACGTAGAATAGCTGTAGGACAAGAAAATATTTTTAGACAAGAGAGAAAGAAGTACTGAAAGGTGAAGGTCTATGGATAATAATAGTGCTTGGCTTTATAACTCCTGAAGGAAATTTAACTCTCGGTGTGGGCTGTTGTGACATCTGGAAAACGAGGGCTTGTGTCTGAGAGCTCCTGAGTTTGCCTGAGAGATGCTGAGCATCCTTCACTTGAGCCAAATCTTGTGATCTTTGCTGGGCTTGTTCTAGTGTCTTCAGGCTCCATTTTCCATGGAAAATAAGTTTGTTTGTGTCTTGCGGGAGTTGCTGAGCAGGCTCTGCTAGACTGGGCCTGTCGTCTCCGGGAGAAATCCCCGAGTTTCCCCAAGTCAGGATTTCTGCAGGGTCTTCCAGGAATCTCATTCACAGAAATTGCGCTCAGCTTTGACTGAAACTGGTGGAATTTTTCCCTTGATTTAAACTGGGCTTAAGTAAGAATTTCATTAAAAAAGAAAGAAGCCAGTGAAGTTGTGAGAAATGGGCAGCACAGCAAACAGCGCCCAGTAATGCCGGCTGGTCCCAGTCCCATTGCATCGCTGGGGCAGTGTCTTCCTGAGCATGTTTTATTTGCAAGGGTGTTTGCTGAAAAATTGCACCCAGCCGTTACGTGCAGGTGGACCTCGAATCCTCCTCAATTCAGGGGGCAAAAAAGCTCTTCCTGGAACCCATCTATCCAACGACAATTGAGCTTTTCTGCTCAAAATTCAAATGCTCATAATTAAATTACAAAGTTACAAAATGTAAAGTTGTCAAATATGTGCTAAGAATGTCCAATTTGAGAAAACAGTCATCTGTTCACAGCTATGAGGAACAGAGGCTACATTTTCTCCTACATTTTCAGTATGTTCTGTCTTTGCAAGATAAAATCTACAGATACATTAAATTATTCATGTTTTAAACCATATCGTGGGACTTTGATTTCAACGTGTAAAGGTTCCTTTGTTTCATAAAACAATAAAACCATTTCTAAAAGCTGATTTAAAACAACACCCCCTCGATTGTTTCAGAGCATCACTCATTCGGAGTGGATGGGTCTTTTAGTAAAATCAACATAATAGTTATAACTGTGAGGAGATACACAGCAAGAAAATAATTTCAGTTATAGATTTTTATATGTGATTAAATAGTCTGTCTTCAAACCTATTTTTTGTGATTTGGACTAACAATTATTAAACCTTAATTATTTTAATGGTCTTAAGCATCATTTCACCCTTATCTCAAAAAGGTAAATCTAAGACGCAAATATGCAAAAGACAAAAATACCTTGACCAGCCTCTTAAATTGCTTCTGACATGAATAAAGCATTTCACGGAGTAAATTTCAGGTCAACTGAAATTTTCCATTAAGATGTTCCTCAGCTACATCCAGAAAACCACCTGTGTGCTGGATTTTGAACAGTCACCTATTCAGTATCCCCAGTTCCAAGATTTCAAATAGAATTGTTGAAACACAATAGAAAAGAATAACCTCAACCAAATTATTAGGTCAGTGTTTCCCTGTTTTGCTTCTTTGGGACCACATTTGACAACAAATTAGCGTCATAGTGATAACTGGAGTGATACAGTTTAGGGATCCAGCGTATTGTCTTGTTTGGAGCTGCAGTTGTCTCGGGGATGAAATCATGTTTCAGGAATAGTAGTCGATACTACTATGGAGCTTAGTCACTCAAGAAGAACCATTAATGACACATCAGTCAAACTCTCGCCTGTATAATCCCCGTTTTGTTCTTTTAGCATGTTTGTCAAAGGTGGAGGTAGGAGGCTCATTGAGTGGATTTGGAACAATAGCAGTATTTCTGCGTGGATTTTAAAAACTTATCTCCAAGGTAATTGCCTTAGGTAGGAAACTGTTTAAAATCATTCTTGGTAGGAACGTGCATAGAGCAGGAGTGGGAACGATTCGACGGAGCCTCCGCGGCAGAGCTCAGGAGATGGCCCAGGGGCTCCCTGGGCTTTGTCTCCTGGGGCCGTGGTACCCACGATAACTGCAGTCCCAACAGCTGAAGATGTTTCTGATGAAGCTCCCATGCAGCATCCACACCCCAAATCTGCACCCAGCCCTGAAATTATTAATAAGAGCAAATCAGCCCCATTTGCAGGGACTGGGGTTATGTCCCGTGTCCACACGCGAGCTACAGGAGTTGGCACGAGCTGTGGGTCCCCGTCAAGACAGTGAAGACCAGAGTCTTGGAAACACAGCAAATGCTGTGGCTTAGGAATAATCCTTTTGTGGCCAAGCTAACCTGAGCAAGAGAGATTAAACCACCGTCATTTTCCAGCAGCCCCTGTTCCTATGGTAAATGTGCAGCACAACTACATAAGCCTTGCAGAGACTAACTCACAGGGAGGATCTGCTATTAAAATACCTGCCTAGAAAAGAAAAAGATTTTGAAAACACCACTTTATCCACCGAAACTGCTTATCTTCGTGAACAATCTTGCTGAAGTTAATAGGACAGCTCACAATAGAGAGCTCTGCAGGCTCTGTGACATCAAGATAGGAAATCAAGTAATGTACTTGTAATTTAAATTTATTCAAAGAGTGTTTTATTAAACACTTCAGCATATGACTGTCTTTGAGCCCATTGTGTCTACTGCTTTCAGTATTCCCTGTTTGCCATTTACTTTTCAAGTGGTGCAATTGGTTATTTAATTCACGTGGAACCACGTGTCCTTCCTGACTGGGTGGCTGGAACTTTTATAATTGGGAAGAAGGATCAAGTAAATAGTTTATGACTTGAAAACTTGCACAAACACACATTTGCACAATTATTTGCAAGTCTTCTGGCTTGGATGAATGCGCACAAACGTGGGAACCACAGCGCATGCATGCACTGCTTCCATGGGTATTCTTGAAAACAAGATAAAAATGTTTATACAAATGTTGGATGCAAGCAAGTAAAGGAAGACTGCCACCCACCAATACTGTGAATTCATGGCTCATCCGAAAAGAATTAATATTCTTTATTATTCTCAAAGCAAACCTATGGAGTCCTAGCACCACCACAATTTGTGATGAACAAATCTTTCAAAACAAATGTAAAGAGGCTGGAGAAGGACTTTTCTGAGATTCAGCCCAAGTGCTCGTTCTTTCTGCCCATACATCCTGCTCATCCATCTCCGTTTCCTTGGTGAAACTCGTGCTGTTGAGAAAGTGCCTGTGCTGCACTGGTTGTTTTTAAAAGCAACTCTTAGAGATTGAATGTCATTTTTGCGACAGTGTTTGAAGCAGTGCGGTTGTGGCAGCGATTGATGGAGTGATTTTTGACAGGCTTTTTAGGCTAATTTTGTTTCCGTAGCATTCCATTTTCCAGAGAGAGTTTCTGAATTTGGAAGTTGAGTTCAATCTCTTCAAAATATTGTCCATAGTAGAACGTATTTTAAAATGCTGAGAAATTTTGTGCTGGAGGAACCGTCAGCAGAAGATGGGTTAAGGCATTATCTCTTCTCAAATAAAAAAAAAGCACAGATCTCCTAAATGCTCTTTGAACATTTGTAACAGCGGTCCTCAAATGACCGTATTGATGTAACAAAACATCCGTTCTTGTAGAGATGCTCTATGAAACAGGGATCTGAAGCTAATTGACTGGATATATGTCGCTTTAATGAATTAATTTGCTTTCTTGAACTCTATCTACTACATCGCCCATAGGGAGCTATCAGGCTACACGAGGGTTTGGGTTTTTTCTCCGTGGCTCTCTGCGTGTCAGATATCCCAATGCACAACTTAGAACCGAAAGAATTTCTGTGCATTAGCGATACACCCCAAAGGCTGTAAAGCAATGAAAGTACATTTGTAATCCAGCTGTAAAGTTTCTTCATCTGTGCAAAATCTAATACGGATAACATTAATCCTACCTACGTTTCAGAAATTTTTTCTTAAAAGAGTCAAGCAGACATTGGGTTATCTGAACGGGATACCTGTGGCTGTGCTATAGTTACTTTTTTATTCTGTATAAAATTATACTGCACATTGTAGGTGGTTGACAGATGGCATTTGTGGTAGTAGCTGTCAGAGCTGCAGTAAGTCATTTTGGGGTTCGCGGGGACCTTTGCAGTATAATGGGATGTAGTCTTTGGGCTTCTTCCAGCTGCCATTAACTGACCCTCTGCCGTGGGGCTTTTATTACTGGTTTTACATACTGGCAGCAGCTCGTGGCTGTTGAGCCTCATCAGGGCTTGCCCTGCCTTCTGGCAGCTCCACTAACCCTTGCCAGTGTAAACTAGGAAAACAGGCACATATGACAATGTGATTTTTTTTTTTTTTTATTCCTGTAAAATTTCAACACAGTCATTACTCCTCCGCTGGATCCTGCCCCATGCTCTGGGTCACTCTGCGCTACATCTGCCCGCATCCTGCTGTCCATCCTGAAGTTTGCTCAGAGTCTTGCCAGGTGCAAAACACATGAACCTCCCTCAGAAGCTGAGGGAGAAGGGGTTTGTATCTATCTCCACTCTGTAGCCTTGTGCATCTTTAGAGAAACAGAGAAAAAAAGAAAAAATATTAGGAGAGGAGGCCAGTGCTTTCATCTCCTTTAATTCTCTTGAGGCAGCAGGAGTACTTAGGCACGGAGTGTAATCTGAAGTCTGTTATTTGTGTGGTTGGTGTGTCAGAGAGCTGAGCAGTAATTTCTGTACTGGAGATGGGGAGGGAGGAGGAGGATGGATGGGCTTGTCGGTCGGGGCTTTGCTGGGTTTCCTGCCTGATTTGAGGCCAGTTACTTCGTCCTTCTGCCCCCACCTAGGAGGGATGACTGTGCTTCCTCCCACTCACTTTCCTCTCACACTAAGTAAGAAAAGGGGAACTGGACAGGGCGAAAGGGCTGCCCAGCTCTGAGAAGGCGTATGAACAATAATTTAACGGGTTTGGAAGCATTTTGCTTGCGATTTATGTTTTATACATACAACATTTTGTGTTCAAGCATGTCTTCCTTGAGGGACAGGATGAAGTCTGATTCGCCACCTACATACATTTCAGCTGCTTTCTAGGAAGGCGGTGGAATGATGCCAATATGAAGCCGATATAAGAGGAGGGATTGTAGATCTGTCCCTTCAATTGGACCTTTTCCTGCTGGTCCCTTTTTTCTGAGCCAAGGCTCATCTCAGAGAATAAATCATACTATCGAACTGAAAACCCAGTCCTGCTTCCAAACATTACTTTGTGCTTATCTTCATTTTAGATTTCTGTTTACTGGTATTTATTATGTTGCAGACTTATGGTTCGGCATCCAAATTCTTACCAACAGATGGCAAGGCAGGATGCACAGGAGCAGTAAAATAAACAGGATAAATGCACAACTGCCCATATGTCTGAGAGGAAGATACACACTTACGACTTCAGAACAGAAGGATGTTTTCAGCAGACAGCTCCAGTGCTGTGCAGGGCTTCTCGCTATTTTCTGCCTTGCCCTAAAGTCTCTCACTTCTTCATCATATTTTGTTCGGTTAAATTACAATGTATTTTGTCCTCGCTCTTCTATTCCCAGAGAGTTGTTTCCTTTAGTCTGCACTCCTGAAGTACATCAGTTCATTTTATGTTCAAAATTTTGGAGTGGAGGGTAGTTCTTTCCTTCAGCTCATATTTTTTCTTTCCGAGTGATTGTTTTGGCTATTTTGAGAGGCACGCAGAGGTGCTGGGGACCACAGCAGCATATGAGACAGTGAAATTCTCTACATTGGCATTTATTTTAGCATTAATGATAAGTGGCTTCTCTAATATCTCAAAATAGCGAGCCTCAGGACCAGCTGCCTGCAGGATGGATAGCCCAGCCTACACAGACTTTAGCTAGATTTCATTTCAAATTTGGGGGCATTTTTGCCAGTTGTTGCATGCTGGGGGCCAAATGCTGTGAAAGCATTGAAGCCGTTCTTGATTTAGCCTGGCAGATAGTCCAGCCCCTCTTCTCTCCTCCTCCATCCTGTCATCTGAACATCTTTATTCTCATTCTCTTTTTCCCTCTCCGTGCTGAAATGTTATAACTTTCCTTCTGCTAAAAAAAAAGATACCTTCTAAATTAGCTTTACAATGATGGTGTGAGAGGCTTTCTCTAGAAAACTGCTAGATAGCGCCCCAGGTAGAAATTTAGGATTTTTAATTTCTCTTCTTAACTCTCAAGCATCTCTGTGCCATCCTGCCAGTGAAAAATATATAACCATACACTTGTCAAAAGATATGAGGTTTGGGTTCTCTTTTTTTTCTGCCTGTTTTGCTTTGTTTCCCATGTGTTTATCCAGGCTCCTGCTTTCTTTACAAATAGCACTATAAGTTCTTCTTCAATAGAATCGAGTCATTTTTTGTCAAATGTGATACGTGAAGGAAAGATAGATTATAAGCATGCGGTCATGATACAGAGAGACAGATGAAGGATGGAATGACAGTATTTCCTGTGCACATTGCCAGGCCCCGATACGAATTAACCTCTTTTATTGTTCTTTTTCAAGCATTCCGCCTTTTAATTGCTGTTTTGGAATTGTGCCACTTAGTTATGCCCTCTGAATGCTTCTCACTTAGCCAGTCCTGTTCGCTCGATAATGCCAAATATTTCAAAGATGTTCCGCAGCAACAAGCATCCCCTGTTCGAGTGGGACAGGTACCCAGTTCAGCGAGGAATTACCACCCCCATGTAGCTGCCAGGGTTTTGTTCAGATGTGGTTAATAACCATTTTTAAGTCGCTGTCAATTCTCTGCTGGAGGTTTCAGATCAGTTTTCTCCCATTTATACATTTTTTAAATGATGCAATTTTGTGTAGAATATGGATGACTGAGTTTTTTCTTCTGTCCAAATATATAGCATCCAATAATGTTGGGATTGTTGTTGTGTCTTCCTTGCATCCCAGAGGCATGGTTTATCTATTGTTGCTGCTCGCATTAAAAAGGAACCATGGCATGTTGCAATTATGACTTGAAATAGGATCTTGCCAGAGGTACATTGCCTAAATATAATCACATCTAAAATACAATTTATTGCACACACCTGTCTCAGAGCTTTGCACACCTATCTCATGGCTCACTGAGTATCAGCGATGGCTATTAGCAAGACGCTGGGTAATTTTGTTGTAATTGCCGTGCTGTTGGGTTTTTTTTTGAAGCTCAGCCCCCAGCCTTCAGCTGCCTGCAGGTGAATGAAATAGCAAACTTAATGCTGGAAGACATTGTGACTATTTAGGCTGAGTTTTCCAAGGTAGCCAGATGTGGAAGTTGGTGATATTCCTTCTCACATGGCTCACTAATGGCAGTCGTGGGCTTTGATCATCTTTGTCCAGTGGATCTTCTGGACTCGGGTAAACCACAGCAATGCTCCTCTACATACTGGCATAAGTTTTAATCCAGAATTGTCTAGAGCTGGTTTCTTTGTGTGTTTTGTTTGTTTTTAGCAAGCTGATGAAGCAGCAAGTTGCGTTGTGTCTCATCACATTGTTATCCGCATGGATCGTGAACAGGATTGAAGCTCTTGGATCCACTGAACAAAGCTCTAGGACTTGAGCCCCTGGAGTAAACCAGCCAAATAGATTGTTATTCCCCAGATATGCCTCTGCTGATGGGGTGTAGGGTATTTGTTGGCAATTGTGAACTGCCAAAACTTCAGGAACTTGGTTTCCAGTGTGGGCTGCAGAGGAAGAGCCCCAGACTCTTCATCTATTTCCTCCCCAGTTTAACGTCCCCTGGTCCCGCTCTGCCACCTGATGTACACCCGGCTGACAGCGGTTTATTCTGTACAATTACAGATTGGCAACATTATGAATGACTTCAACTGGGTTTTATTAGGGGAACTGTTGTGAAACATCAGTATCAAGCAGAGCTATCCTGGACATGATAAAATATCAATTAATAAATCAGGAAACTAAGTAACAGCTTGGAAATGGCTTCTTAAAACTCGAGTTGCTGACCCTAACCGGTTGGGTGCTTGTCCTTCTCCTCCTGCCGGCAGGCAGCAGAGCATCAGTTATTTGCCATTACAGCAATTTTGGTTTCACCAGCGTGCTCTTTGCAGACAGACCAACCTCTTCCAGACGGGCCAGTAGGACGCAGGCGGCCCCAGTCCAAAAGCCCCTCTACATTTATGCATGTGCTGAACCTAAGCCAATAAACCTGGCAAGAGGCTGAGTTTCTTGGCTCAGGCTTCGCGCTGCTTGGATCTGCCCACCCTGTGTTTGGATCAGAGCTGGTCCGCGTCCCCCCAGCTCTGCCCGCTGCAAAAACACATTTTTGTCTGTTGACAAAAGATGCTCTGAGATGATGACTAGTCTTTTCAGAGCCTGTAGCTTATGAACTCTGACTGTATTTCCAGTGAAGGTTTGTCTTTGAAGCTTACATTGCGTTGGGAGTAAACAGGATTTCATTTTTTTTAAGATACTTGGGTGTTTCCAAAAATATTTATCCAAGACTATGCCACCATCTGCTTATCATGAGATTAAACATCTTGTGGTTCTTCTCAGCAGACTGAAGGTTTGCTTCGGAGGTTGGTAAGCGTTTCTCCTTTGCTCTGCACATTTTGCTGTACTCTTACCGTTGCCTTTAGCACTGGCAAATGCTGACAGTTTTGGAGATGCTTGGGGATGGTTTTGGAGATGCTTTGGGATTCGTAAAGATTCAAGACCTGAAATAAAACATGTAGTATTTAGGAATAACGCTAGAGCTGTAGTCACAGCATCACTTCTAATTATAGACATTCAAACAATTCATTTTCATTGCCTTGCTACAGTAGTGCTTATTAAATAGAATCCTCTTTATGGTTTGGTAGCAAATTAAAAGGGGAGAAACATAGCTGTACCATTCCATCCAACATCTTTGAAAGAGGTTCACCCTCATAACTTGCTTTCTTGGGATACTCCCCTTGTTTTCACTTGTACTCCTGGTCTGATTTTTAATGACTTACTTTGTGTCTCTCAGTAGCCAATTCCCAGTGACCTTTTTCCTCATTTTATTTTAATTTCTGTATATAAATGGCAGCGTTCTAGCTGGAGACAGTCTTTGAACACAGCAGCGAAACCCCATAGAGAGGGAAAAACAGGCCAGAAATTTTCCACCTGAATTCTAAGTCTTACCCAGGGCTTTGGCCACACAAAGAGCCAACGCGCTCAACTCTGCAGGGTCAGAGGAGCATTCAGACGCCGAAGCTGGATGAAGGGCAAATGGTTCAGGATCGGGGCCAGACCTGGGCAGCCAGGAGCTCGCTGTCGGCATCTGCAGGCGCTGGATGCAGCTGCTCCCACAGGTTATCCCTTTTTCTGGCACGGCTGCTCTGCCCCGGGAGGGCTGAGCAAGTGGTTGCAGCTGGCCAGAATATGGGTACGCTGTTCCTAACGCTGATTTTATAGCGTTAATATGCACCTGTTTTGGTGGCCAACTGGCATCGTGTTGAGCCTAAAATGTGTGTGTAAGCCCTGTATTAAAAGAGGCATAAGAATTAGCGTGTATCAAACATGTCATTAGACACGTGCCTAGCAGACATAATGTAGGATAATGAATATGAACGCAAGAATAAATTAATAACTGAAAATATTTTTTTTGTACATATACACACTTAAAATGGGATAAGAACTAAGTGACACTTGTGTCACCAGTTTATAATTAAAATGCAGTGCTTGAATGAAAATGTAAGCTTCAATTAGCCAGCGCGACCCTGCTTCCGGCTTTACTTCCCACTGAAAAGCAACGATAACAAGCTCACATTTATTATCAGAGTTTTTCCTGGAGCTGTGCACTGAAACATGCTCACATCTGAGCCCTTTCACTGAAGACATTTTTTCGCTTCAGCAGTTTGGCATGCCATACAAAGGCTCTCTGATTTTTCATGATGTTCACCTCCTCTTACATAAAAATGTTTTCTGTGCATATTATTTGGTTTTCGTTAAAGTCCAGGTGCACGGGTTACTGAAAAACCAAAAGGATGGCTCATCACACAGCACAATGGGTAATTATTGCTGAGCTTCACTGGATTGCACAGACAAACCCTTTCTTGGAGCTCAGCATTGTCGCTGAGAGAGAGAGAAAATACCTACGATCCAGCCCAAAGTCCTACAAGGGTAAGAATAGATCCTCTGGTATATGCTTTGCCCATTTAATTTTTAACTATCTCAAGGGACAGAGCTTCACAATTTTGTTTAGAGATCCTATTTGGCATTTTAATTTCACCAATGGGAAGTTAATACATATATAAATGATGAGGTCTCATGTGTTCCAGTTTTCATCCCAAGGTCTTGCTAGTTGGGCTTTTTGTAAAACGGTTAAATAATTCTCTGGGTTTGGCCCCTATTTAAGCCAAGATTTATCTTGATTTATGCATGATCCAGATAAAGTTTTGGTGCTGCATTGTCTAAAAATGGAGCTTCTGATTTCTGCAAGACAGGGCAGGGTCCTTGGCTAGAAGCAGAGCTGCCTGTGCACGCAGGAGGAAAACCAGGTGCCTTGAAAGAGCAACTCTGGAAATGTGTCTGCTGGGTGGGGACCTGCTGTTAGTCAACATGCAGGAAGGTTAACGCTGTGCTACATCTTGTCTCCTGCTCATCTGTGCCATTGGGGTACCTGGCTCAGCGCTCCATGTGAAGGGCAATGCCACCCGCTCCAGATCCACATCCTTGAGGTGCCTTTTGGGACCTGCCAACAGCAACGGTGCCTTCCCAGACACACACCTTGCCAATGCCAAAAAAAATAGGAACCTTCTAGTCTAGGACTTATTCAGCCTGAAGATGTCTGTCATGTCCTGAGGCCATGCAGTGGATGCTCAGTGGGACATTTTTGCACCCTTCAAATTGGTCCATGTGCAGACAAGGCTACAGGAGGCAGAGTCCAAAATCAGGTGGCTGGGGAATGCCCCTCTCAACCCATGCTTAGGGCTGGGGAAAGGGGTACAAACCCCAACCAGCCCCAAAATGCCAACACAGAGCAGTCAAGCCTAAGAAAGCGTACTTAAGGAATATGTCCTCTCTGACGGAGATGGGACTGAATGTCCTCACAGATATCTTTTGCAATGCCCCCTCCAATATCTTAAGCAATTTCTACAAGCAGAATTCTTGTAACGTAGGAGTGGATGTCAAGCCAGGATATCTCAGCTCGGAATAGAGATGTGCTCTTAGCATTGTGTCAGGTGGTGATGTGTGGTGTGGTTAGAGCCCCCAGGGACTCTTCAAGTTGTAAAAACTACAAACCTTCTGGTTTTTTACTGGTACTGTTCACATGGGACAGAGTGACCTCTCCAGAAAGCCTTTCCAATGGCAGCAATCTCTCTCAATAGCATTTAATAACTACCCATGGAGAAAATTACACTCTTATTTAAAAGGCCAGAAAAAAATCATCTTCAGTTTAACTCTGCTGGCTTTGGTAGAATTACACCAAAAACGAGTTCTGTCTGATATCCTTTCCCATGCTAATGGTCAGTAGCTGGGCTGAAAAAGCTTTTTGAAGGCAGACTAAACAAGTCTGAATGGTGAAATATTCTTTTAATTTTCCTTCACGCA
Source organism: Pterocles gutturalis (assembly GCF_000699245.1). Classification (NCBI taxonomy): domain Eukaryota; kingdom Metazoa; phylum Chordata; class Aves; order Pterocliformes; family Pteroclidae; genus Pterocles; species Pterocles gutturalis. The sequence goes on from NW_010128177.1 coordinate 12,668, forward strand.
CGTTTCTTTAGGCGTAGCTTGGAATGCTGCCCTTACGAAAGGCATCTCTTTAAATATTTATACAGCATCAATCTGTAGCCACCTTCATACGTTTTTAATGATATGTTCCTTTCTAAATTAACCATTAGGTAACCCTGTTCTATAGCGTTCCGTATTTTGCACTGTCTTTACCCTTGGATTTTTATTTATTTATGTGGCTGTGGAACAATGAAGATGTCAAGTCAAGGCCCAGGGGCACCGTGGAAATCGAATTCTTGGAGCACCAGCGCTGTTGCCATGGTGGACACATTGTGCTGCTCCGCAAGCCAAGGGGATTCAAACCCCGGCCCCGCTCCTGGGCCATGTCAGTTCACCGCGGTGACAACAGCAGCTCTTCCTTCCCTTAATTGTAGTTCCCAAGATCAAGGGGAAAAAAAATATTGAAGCAAAACCTGAGCAAAGAGGTAAAGGCTCTGCGAAAGAGCTGGAAACTATATCTCCTTTCTGAGGTTCTCCCTGGCAGGTTTCTGGATCTTCCAGAGGCTTTTCTCTTTTGTCTTATTTTGTGTATGCCAAGGTGAATACGACAAAGCCCAATGCTGTCAGCTGAGTGAACAATCTTGACTATTTCCTCAGCCCTGCTTCAGGCTGAAAACCCACAGATGGGTAAAAGTGCTGGTCCAAGCCATGGGTTTCTAAAAAGTGGGATTTTTGAGTCTTGTTTAGTTATACCACATTAGCATAGCAGAATGATTTCTGCAGAAGCTGCTCATGGCTCGTTTCCTAAGAGGACCACAGGAGATGGCAGCACCCAGAGATCGTGGCTCCGTCACCAAAAACCTGGCAAAGCCTCGCAGGTTGACAGAGGGCACGTGCATTCCGGGTTTGGTTGGGAGATTGCTCCCCTGACAAGAAAAAAAGAAGAAAAAGAGAGACATCAGAGCTTGTTCTAAGCCCTGTTATACTGAAAGCAAGAGCAAAATATTCTTGCACGCTGCTTCGTAAAGACCAGTTGCACCCTTTAAAGCTGAAATCCAGCCTCTTCTCCTGCCTGCCGAAGGGCCTTATCCTCTGCTTGTATTGTAAGTAAGAGTTTCAGTGAAGTCAGTAAAGAGTTTCTCTGGGGATAATGGGCTCAACAAAATACCAAAATGCAATTTCTCTGAGTGGGACTGTATTGAAGAAGGAGGTGAGTCAGAAGCAATCCCCTTCCAGCGACGGCGCTGGGTTCCTGCCGTACACATTGCCAAATCAGTCCGAGCAAGGATGTCACCGTCTCTTCTGCTGGCATCTAAGATACTTTATAAAAAGCACAGGGGTATTTTCCTATCTTCCCTCCTATGACCCAGATCTGGTACGATTTGGCTCCAGCAGTGACTTGGTTTGCTGGGTTTTTAGATGTGCTGGTGAAGGCACATTGTTTGCTCTCAGCAGAAGCCCCTGGGCTCAGCATCGCTGATGTGTTGCCTCGGTAGAAGAAGCCAGGCAGCAGCTGAGATACGCTGAACGGCTCTCTTCCACCACAGGAAGGGCAAGGTATGGCCAAGCTTAAATTGTGCCGTTATTTGAGGCTCTTCTTTGGGCTGCAGAAGCAATTTTTCAGTGTTTGCTGCAAATATGTTTAAATTCACTCTGTTTTGGAGGCAAGTAGTCAATGCATCTGAAGTGCATACTTGACATATGTTCCTTTTCACATGCTGTCCTCCATGCGTTTCATGTAGCAGATGCTCAATTTACCGCTTTAAATGTATTCTTATTTACTCGAAATTATTTTAGAAAATAGCTGTTTGGAACTAAACATTTCCAGCCCTTCTCCTGGGTGCTGGGAGCTCCTTTTCGCAGCTGTCCTGTGTGGCTGCATGCAGATGTTGACAGGTTAATTTGCATTTGAAGAGCTGGATGCAGTGAGCTAAGCGAGCGGTTTTTTTTCTTCCTTGTCTCTGAAGGCAGTCACTTCAACGCTCCTTGCCAAATTTAGCCCTGATGCTACTCTTCTTAATTAATAGAGCAATATCCAAGCTGAGTTTGGCCCATCGTTAGCTGCCCATTTATTCCAGGCTTGAATGAAGCCCCCTGACCACGTGAAAGAAAGGATCTTATTCTGAAAATTGATTGTACAACAGCGAAACGCAAGGACAGTCCTAATTCGCAGCAAGGTGGTCTCTACAAGCTGGTTTATCTGATTTCCACTCTATTGTGGAAAGTCCAGAAAGTGTGGAAAAACCTTCCAGCTGAGGTCTCTGGTTTACCTGGCTCCTGCGTACCACTCAGGAGTGTTTCAGTAAAAAGGCAATACTGCTAGCAAGAAATCCTGCTGGATCCCCCTTGGAGAGCACTCTTGTAGTTGTTGTTGTGTGGATTTTTTCCCCTTAAAATAAAATTGCATAAAGACCCAAATTTTGAAGTTAGTCCCTCCCATCGATAAAGGCAGAAGTCTTGATCCACAATTGTGCTGACAGCCTCTGGAAACTGTTGCTCCAGGTTTTTCATGTACGTGATCCATCCACATTGGCTCACAGCACAATTTAGCAGAAACCAAAAACTTTGATGCTGTATCAGGGAGAAAGGTGACGTTCAAAGAGCTGTAGCCCTGTCACCATCAAGGCCCGTACACTTTGCTTCCTCTCCATTCTCTTTTCTTTCCTTTAGATGTCACAACACTGTCAAGGAAAGCTACATCCAGCAGGTACCCGAGCACTGAACTGAACCTGCACAAACATGGGAAGGCATAATTAAGGTTGCCTTTTTTATTTTCACCTTCATTTCACCATGATTCTGTGCTTCCCTGCCACGTCCTGCCCTGATCGGCCATGGGCAGATGCTGGTCTCACCTCCCCATAATCCGTATTTCAGCAGCTTTCCAGTTTCCCCATGCTGGGCTAACACCAGTTGCAGCTGCAGCTGAGTTTGCTGCACATCCCCTGGTCACGGCTGCCATGGGGACCCGCTCACCCATCTGAACCCATGGGGACACGCTCACCCATCTGCACCCATGGGGACACGCTCACCCATCTGAACCCACAGGGACACGCTCACCCATCTGCACCCACGGGGACACGCTCACCCATCTGAACCCACAGGGACACGCTCACCCATCTGCACCCACGGGGACACGCTCACCCATCTGAACCCATGGGGACACGCTCACCCATCTGCACCCACGGGGACACGCTCACCCATCTGAACTTTGGCAGTTCTGGTGCCTACACGTAGGTGTTACAACGAACACTAATAACACACCGGACTCCGTCTGTGTTTTGGAGCATTCATGGCAAAGTTCTTCCTGGTCATAGCCAAGTACAAACTAACTCATCACCTCAGCCGTGCATGGGTACAGCAGAGACCGCTGGCACAGTGCAATTTCTTAAATAAAAGAATTGGCATCACATGTGAAGCTTTTCTTGTAGATTTTTTTTTTTCTGTGTAATGACTTAAGGGGAGGGGAGAGGAATGGAGAGCGTTGCTGTTAGACAGGCATGATTCAGGTACCCATGGCGACATGAGATCACTCCACATTGTCACCAGCCCAAGATTACCCTATACAAGAATAACTAAGAACAGAATTTTTGACCTTCCAGATTTTCTTATCTGTAAACATTATAACTGGATAGCAATGCAACCCAGCTTGTCAACAACAAGAAATAAAAGAAAAATAAAACTAATGTAAAACCCCACAGTGTCAGTAGAATAAATTCATACATTTATCATTTCAGAGGTTCTCATCGCTCCTGCATCTTTTCCTGCAAAGTTTAAATTATTAGATTTTTTTCTTTTTACATTATGTTTACTCTCCTAAGAATAGAATACAATTTACAGAAACTCATATGGATGAAAAAGCATTTTCCTTTTGCACTGTTGCTCACACAGTTAACACACACAAACCTGCACCTTCCAGCTTTCCAAAACCTCGGTTCACACTGTCAGATAAATTAATTCAGTATTCAGAAATTGATTTTGAAATCCTTAAAAGAAGAAGTTTTATTTCTTAAACTTTCACTTAAGAAACACCATGCATCCCAGTGTTTGGTGCAAGGCTTCCTCTGGTCCATTTGGAGGGGCAGATTCTTCCCAACACTTACATGTGTGGCAGGTCCTGCCAGCTCCAGCATTGGGGATATTTGCATGAAAAAAGATCCTTAACGTGAAGAAATGCAGGATGAGGATCTAAGCTTACCGGAGCAGCTGTGAAGAACCAAGTAAAATGAAATTCAGTATCTGAACTGTAGCTCTCCCAGGTTTTAAGCTTCTGAGGCAGCGGGTGATTTTTAAGACGAATTTTAACCTCCACATACATTAATTATTTCTAATGACTTGCTCAAAAATACCAATTTGAGCCTGACTCGCAGTGTACTGACACAGGGCTGGCGTGGGACCAGGCAGCCTGCCCGTGCCTGGGAACGCAGAACTGGCAGGCTGGGGACGCGCTCTCAGTGTCCCTTGTCCCTCCTCTGACACAGGTCAGTGGGGAATGGCCAGAGTTTGGGGTCCAGACAACTGACTGAGGTCCAAGCCAGAGAGGGAGAGCCACAGCCCGTTGCCAACAGCGGCTAAGGGCAAGCGTGGTCCCTTGAGAGCCGCGGAGCATCGTGCTGTGTGACTCAGGTGCAGCTGAGTCACAGCCTCCCGTGGCTCCTCCTGTGATGGGAATGGGTTAGGCACCGTATTCCAGGTCATGCTTGAAGTCACGATCCCAATCATTGTGTTCAGGCTCCTCATTTGCTTCACAGGGAGAAAGTTTGTTGCACTTCTCGGAGAAGAAAAAGGAGTCTGCGGTGTGGGGAAAAACCAGCTCCTGGTTCCCACTCATGAGAGTGCTGTTAGAAAAAGAAAAAAAAATCAGACAAAAACCACCTTTAAAGCACAAGTGATGACAGTATGTCTGCTGGAGCCCCTCCGAAGTCAATGCAGGTCCACCCGGCATGTCAAGGTATTCACCGGTTAGCAGGATGCATCAGCTGGGATCGCCTGAGGCAAGCTGGAGCTGGTGCAGAAAAGCATTGACCACTCATGGGGGTACGGCTCCTTGAGAGCACTGAGGAGCAGATCAGCAGAGGGGTTTAGGTGTTGCCATGCCTAAAAATACAAACTCAGCCTCTGAACCCCAGCACCCGGGACAATAAATGACACCGAAGAGCAGAGCCTGGGAACTGGACCATAGTGGTGGGCAGGATGGTATCAGGATGGGATCAGGTCTCAGCTTTGCAGACCCCAGGGCTGTGCTGGACATCACATTGAGGAGTCCTCTGGATGGAGCTGTAGCAGAGCGGGCATGCATCGTTGCATCCCCCTCAGATGCTGGCGCTTCCCTCGCAGCACCGTTAGAGTTAAACAACACGGCAGCTCCTCAGTCTCCAGTAGGGATTTGCTGGGACATAACCCGGTGAATCCACTCAATGGAGCGTGAGTGATCCATAGTCACTAGGCAAACTTTCTCAAGAGCTGATTTAGGAGAGAAAGACCTGCTGCATCAATAGTGCTGTGCGCAGGAGAGCTGCTGGAGCCGGTTGATATTTCGACACGACCGAGTATTTTTAGAGCCATCCTATGGTGCAGGATTTTTAACTTCCATTTCACAGCCCTCGAAGCCTGGCAAACTTTCATTAACATTTGATGCCTTGAAGTCATGCAAGGTCTGGGGGAAAAGGGAGGGGATGGAGGAAAAAGAAATACACCTTTCTGGAGCAGATAGTTTGCAAAGTTGCTGTGAAGCTTAGAAAAAGCCTCCAAACCCTCTGCGTTGTACCAAGTGCTTTTAAAGTACCCAAACCATTCAAAGAGCATAGCTAGAATCCCAAACGATGGCTGTGTGGGAGAGTCTTGCTTAATTAAAAGATAACTTAACATATTAAATACCTGGAGTATCTCTGGCCCTGATTCAAGCACTTTTTTAAGAGAGCGCTCCCCACCTTAGAAGGATTATGCCTCTCTTCTTCATCCGTTATTGGGCAACTTTGCTAATATAGGGCTCTTTGACCCATAAATCCCCAAATTACTTGTAAGTCATCATGTCTCCAACCTAGAGAGCAGAACCTGGGACAGGGAGCAGTTAAAGGCTTTGCTCCCCATTCCCACTGCACGCCTTGTTTCTGCTCAGCACAAAGTCAGGCTTTTCTGCCCAAATTTATCCACAGTGAAAACAGTGCTTCCCTAGCTACAAGGCAGACTTTCAATGGGAAGATAAATTAACAGAAACTCCATTTTTCCCCCCCCCAAATACACACACGTATACACAGACACACACAGTCTCTTTGCACACAACTGAGATTTTTCATAGGCTGAGGGTGTAGGAAGAAGAGACGTATTTTTGTCTCCTTGGCAAAAAATATATTGGCAGCATATCACTGAGTTGTAATGACTAAGTACCAGAGCGTGGCCCTGTTAAGAGAAGCGGGTTTTGGAAAGCTGCCCTGGGGCTGCCTGCCCCATCTGCCAGGACCATTGCAGGGATGCTGCCCTGGGTGGGGGGGCAGCACGTGGGACCTCAAACAGGCTCCTGTGGAGGAAGAGGAGTTTGTAATACTGGGAAATGAGGAGCTGTCAGCTCTACGTTGTGCCAGATGAAGTGTCTGAAGGGGAGAGGAGCTGTAAATCTCCCCCTGTGCATGGCATCGCTCCCGGGCGGTCGGAGCCACTGCCTGCCTCCCCAGCTGCGTACCCCTCGGGAGGTCCCACCAAGGTGGAGACAAGCTGGTCCTGTCCTGCTTTCAACACCTGGGAGGAGATATGGTCCCTGAGATGCTGCTGTACAAGGGCAGGGGGAGAGATGAAGAACTGAAAGGCACAGCAGCCTCCACAGCCGGGCACGGGGACACCCACCTTTTGTCCCGTCTTCCCAGAAAAAGGAAAATTTATTGGTTTTCTCCTCCCAGCTGTAAAGCTTCCCGGTCACTTCCATGCCATCCTAGGAAGGAAAAAAGCAATAAGCATTTCTGGGTACAAGGGAAGGTGGGCCTGATGCTGATAAGGGCTGGGACTCCCAGATACATGATTTAACTCCAATTCCGAGATCCCAGGTTGGATTGCCCAAGGTACCAGCACCATTATCCTTCCCCAGCACAGGTAGAGACCTGTCATAGTAAAATGCAATTCTGAAACACTGAAAGTAAACTCGGAAATCTCGACAATAAAATATTTATGCATCTGTGCTTTAGTGCATTGTAATTTTGCATGATATGCTTTGCTTTTCAAGACTGACTAGATTAAGGCACTTCTGATTCATTAAACGCATTTTCCCAAATGCTGTTTCTACAAATATTGTTGGGCCATTGTGCTTGGTTGTATTTATTAGCTGGTGTAACAAGGCAGTTACATTTTCTATAAACCTGAGAGGAACCCGCTTAAATGTGTGGCTCTGAATCTCGGCAGAGAAGAAAACAGTTCTAATGAATAATTAAAGCTTAAAGAGGTCATGCTGCTTTTGCAGACTCGTTTTTATTTGTCATTGCTTAGTTTGCACTAGGAAATAGAAAGTTTCAGGTGCAGGAGCCAAATGAAATCTCTTCTGCATCTGTTCATTTAAACAGATCTATTTGGTACTCATCTCCATTTTTATGTATTAGGTCATTTGTTAACGGTAACTATTTAAATCAGCCCTGGGAATTACAAGTTTCAGGCTCTTCATTTTCATCAGGGAGTGGCTTTGTGCATCCCCTCGCTTTCTGCAGCAGTACGAGCAGCAGGACTTGGGCAGAGCTGGGCACACTGAGCCGGGCAGGGCTGTGGATGCCGGGCAGGGTG
>NW_010128178.1:0-16200 GCF_000699245.1 Pterocles gutturalis
TCTCAATCTTAACCTAAGAGCAAATTCCAGACTAGCAGCTGGACTGTGTCTCTTTGCTTGTCTGCTGACCTTGGCAGCAGAACAAAACATTGTCTCTTATCAGCTCCTGTCCTGAACATAAATCCAAAACACAGCCTCTTGCTACCTATCTATGAAGAAGAGGGAGAAAAAAAAAATTAACAGAGTTAACTTTAAGCAGTCTGTGCTTAACCCACGACACCTCAGAAATAATTATCATCGAATTGTAGAAAGGTTTGGGTTGGAAGAGACCTTTAAAGATCTAGTTCCAACGCCCCTGTCATGGCCAGGGACATCTTTCACTAGATCAGATTGCTCAAAGCCCCAACACTTCCAGCAATGGGGCATCCACAGTTTCTCTGGGCAATCCATCCCACTGTCTCACCACCCTTGTAGTAAAAAAAAAAATAAAAAAATTTCTTCCTTAAATCCAATCTAAATCTACCTTCTTTCAGTTAAAACTATTGCCCCTTGTTCTGTCTCTCTGTCAGTTTTTGTCTTTCTTATAAGCCTCCTTTATGTAGGGGGCAAGGTGGAACAATCAATCAGAAGGGGGACCAATTTTTCTAAACTTAAGAGAAAAGAAAAAGTAGCAAACTCAAGCTGCTAGCTTTCCAGAAGAGAGGAAATGTTAAATTGATGTGATGCCCAAAAAATAAGGCTTGTCTACACTAACAGGATATTCCTCCTGCTGTTTTCCAGAAAGGCATTAGTGGAATTTTTTGACTGCAGAAAACTGTATGCCAGAAGATTTATATTATCAGCAAATGTCTATAGATTTTGTTCAGGGGTTTGAATAGTCTATAAATTCATCTGTTTAATTATAGATAATGTTTATAATTGTCTTCATGCATTTATGAATATAGAGGAAAAAATATCAGGGAAACTGACAAAAAAGAATACTGCTTCTAGCAAAGTCACCTTTTCGCTTAATCTATTTCTATATCTGTCTAGTAATGTTGCCAGGTTACTGAACAAATGTCATACTGTAGCGTTACTACTAGTTTATATTTCTAGCAGTGTTCATATTTTCATCATCCCTTCACCTTCATCTTTCTGAGGACTTCAAGGAATAAAGGAAAAATCTATAATTGGTGCTGGTTCCATTAGCATATTCATAGAGCAGACTGTGTAGTCATCATCTTAATATGCTGCCCATACTGTGTTCTGTACATCAGCACCTCAACTTTAAAATGACTCCTCCGGTCTTTTAAACCTTGGATAAGAGGGAACATCATTACTGAAGAATGCCTCTGTGATCTTTTCCCTTAGCTCTCTCTGGTTCTTCAGGAGACAAATTTAGGCTTATTGGAAGTTGACCATATTTCTGTTATGCTAGCATCTGAAATCAAGACTTTTTTATTTCTAATAGTTATTTCAGATTATTCTTCCCCAAATATTTCACTTTTTAAAACAAGTTTGTTCTGTCCAGCATTTGTTTCTTCAGGTATTGTATTAGCCCAAACTCCTATTTGCTGTCTATTGTACTGAGAATAGTCCAATGGTCTCACTTGCTGCCTATTGCACCAAGAGAGACAAGATTGTAGATTTTGAAGTAAAAGGATAAACTAAGGCATTGTGGCAACCAGCTCATGATCCTTAGGTGTGGGTATGGCACTTTGGTTGGGTACAATTTGTCTGTCTCAGAAAATTTTGCCTAGACGTGGTGTTGCATTGTTCTCTTTTGTTTGTTGGGTTTTGTTGTTGTTCCGGTAAATGATGTAACTGCCAATAGTTGTATCCCTTCTGGCCCTCCTCTGCACCCCCGTCTTTGTCCACAAATCATGTCTTGGATGCGACAGGGAAGCGGTGAGTGTTTTGGGTTCTGGCTGCTGTGCTCTGGTCTGTATTTCTATGTAAGTGTACATTACCATCTTTCCCCTTCCCCTCCTCCCAAAACCAGCAAGTACAATAAGAATAATGTAAGAATAAGTTTGTTGGTTTTTGGGTTTTTAAAAAATTATTTATTTAGGAGTGTAGTAAAGGACACTACCATGTAGATTCCTCTACCCTCACAACTCTTGCAAAATGTAGGTGTGGAGTACCTCTGGCATACTGCCAGAACTTTCTGAGGAGTTGACCTGATTATGTTTTTGTCCCATTTCTTGTACACTCAATACCTAGTGCTTTCCCAAGTTCCCAAAATGAATGTAAGAGAATGGTACTTGCTGCAGTTAAATGAGTGTTTTCCTCTATTAGCGTGTAAATTTTGTAGGCTGCTGTATCTGAATACAGACACGAGACAAATATGATAAAGCTGAACTCTGTTGCTTGGAAAAGAAAATAAAACCAGAGGAAATTAACCGCTAATTTGAGAAGAGATTGGCTGATCAAAAGTCCTTTTAGCTGCTGAAATTGTCTCAGTTCTTATCTTAGGTGGGGAGACTTTCAACTGCACTCTAATACCAGTTCTAATGAGTGGTTTCATCCTAGCACCAGTCATCTGTGATACTTTGGTGATAACAGCAGTGTCTGTGTGATATACTATCTTTATCAGCTCTGTGCCTTTTCTAACATTAAGCTGGGCTCTCAAAAGTCGTCTTGTGCTGTGATGTTGCTATCACCAGCAGATCTTTACTTGTGGATGGACTGAATTGGAGCAAACCTTCTTTTTAGAATTCCGTATTTTTTTCTACTTTTGGGTCACCTAGCTTGTTTTCATTCAGTAAATATTATGGCTTGTTTGGGTCATAGCTCATCTCCCAATTCTCTCGCTCACTGTTCCCCTTCAGGCAACAGACTCTCATTCTGCAGTGGTGGGATCTGGTTGTGTATGAAGTTCTCTGAGCTCCGTAGGTTGCAGCAGTTTCTAGTTAAAGACAAAAATGCGTGCCTTTCCTACCTAGGCTTTTAGGATTCCAGTAGACTGTAGCTCTGGGACTGATCCTCTACATGATCTCTGTCTTGCAAGGAACTCTTTCTCTTGCTTGTTTTTTTTGTTTTCTTTATAGGCTTGATGCGTTACCATACTTTGTTAACACTTACCTCAGTAGCTAGGACACTAGATTAACGTGGTGTATTGATGTTAATTCCAAAAATATGTCATTAGTGACTGAGAAAAGACATATTTTAATTCAGACACAGTACAGTTAAAACACAAATGAGTAAGATATACAGCACTTAGGCAACCCTGCAACACCATTGGATCAATTATTCTATGTTTTCTCCTAAATCTTTTATTCTTCACCAATGATGTTTTGAGAGCACCAGATAATTCTGGCATAAATAATGCACCCTCAGTGACTATTCCCTTATTTATACATGTAATAATGTTTTAAAAATCCTAAGCTTATACATTAAGTTTTATATTTTCATTACTGTCTTAAACAGGGAGATAAAATTACATTTTTATTACAGAATAAATTATGAATGTATAAAGTTAAGATCATCTGGAATTACAGTGGGGGATGAAGTATTATTTAGCATTGGGGGACAGAATAGCCTTCATAACAGGTTGATTTGCTGACCTTTTTGTGTAAAACAGTTGCTCTGAAAAGCAGCTCTCTGCAGGAGAAGGAGGGATTTCTTCTTAAAGCAACTGATACTTGGAAAAATATGGGTAACTGACTTGAGTGTCCCTCTACTGGATGCTTTGTTTTATGTTGGCTAGAAACTGTAAACTGTACATTCACCCTCAATTCTTCCTCTGTAAGTGTTTTGGTTTTTTTTTTTTTTTTTTGAGAATAGGCAGTAGTTGTAGTTACATTTGCACATGACATTTTGTCTGGACTACAAGATGACCTTTACTACTTTTTTCATGAACCTCCTTATTTTTGTGTGTGTTACTGATGCATTTTGTTAAATTTACTGGGTTATTTTCTACACTGCACACAGAGGAGGAACTTCTTAATTTAGTGACGTTCCCAGCTAAAAACTGAAAACTCCTAACGTTATCATGTCACTTAGTGGCAGTTCCAGTGTGACAGAAGAGTATGGTCCCTGAAGGACCTTCTCGCACTTCATTAATACCCACTAAAGCTCATTAAAAAATATTCAAGAGAATTGATTCCTTCAATGAAAAGAATGATAAAGATTAAAAGTGGACCCACAGACATATGCCATGAACAACCATCAGTATCAAGGATGAATATGTGCAAAGTATCCCCTTAGAACATTAGTGTTAAGTAGGAAGGCTTTGAGCTAGCCGTGAGTTTCAGCCCAGATGAAAACCAACATTTACAATTGGACACAAGCAATCATGTAGGTTAGCAGAGAGCAGGGGAAGCCCTTACCTTTCCAGCCTCAGAATTCCTGGCTTTAAGTTCTTTCTGCCTTTTTCTAGATTTATTGGGTTTTTTAAAAATATTAGTGTTTTATAGCTTTTTGTATTAAAAATCCTGAGTTTCCTATCGTGAAAGGTGAGGTCTTGCATCTTGTTTTTGTGGGGCTCCCATGACACAGTCCTGGGCTTTCTATTCTCCATTGTATATAAGAGAAGAGGCAGTTCTAATATGAGCTGGATTTGCTGCTCCTGATTGAAAATGGAGGTTGGGTACCACTAGATGAACTTAAGACGCCTGTTTTGTTTGCTTGGTTTTTTGTTGCTGTTTTCTAACCATTAGTGACACCGGATCTTGACCCTTAAAAATCCTCAACAAATAAATTCTGTAAATCATTAAAGTTTTGTTTATGTGCTAAATTAATGTCTTCACTTTCACCTCCTGTGTGGAGTATCCAGAAAATCCTGTTCTCTCTTCTGTCATCAAGGTGTTACTTTCTCATGCAAGAGAGAGGGAGGGAGAAAAGCAGAGGAGGACTGGCTGTACTACTCTTTTTGAAGCCATTCACCTTTCTCTTTGCTCACCATCTTGCTGAAGACTTCAGCTGTTACACACTGGCTATTAGCCACCGATCCTAATGTCTGTATTTTATGTTTGATAACTTGGACAGAGTCAACCACTTCTTTTTCAAATAGTACTGCAGACCCACATGAAATAGAAAACCATACTGATCTGGGAGGCGGAGATGCCAGGATTCAGAATGGGCGCTGACCCCTGCATTTTCCCCAAAAGTAGGAAATTAAGTAACGTGCTGTCTCCAAAAACAAACCGGCCCAGATAAACTTTCCCTCATGAGACTGTGAGCCTTGCTTCTGAGACACTCCTGTCCTCCTCCATCCTGAGTAGCTCCTTGCTTCACCATTGCTTCCAAATCCATGTATGCTGCTAAATGAGAAACAAGAAACCACCTAGTAAAGTGTCTGCACTCCATGATAAATTAATAATTGTTACTCATTCTTTTCAAAGTGGCAGCAGACTGTCCACCAGGGATCTGCATCAATGGCAAAGAAATCCTTCAATGCTGCTTACAGTTTGAAAGCTGGAGTCTGTTCATTTGTTACGCTCTCATCCAGAGTGCTTGTTCCTTTGCATTCCCCAGGTCTGTAGGACTGCTTTAGGAAAACAGAAGAGCCTGGCTTCGTTCCTGTGTGCTGCTTGTAAGGGTATGTGTCCTGTGCCTGATGTATACACATAGTGTGAGTGAAGGGGTATGAATAATAATTGTCTTACGTACAGCCCACTCCAAGGTTAGAAAATGCAGGTCTGTGTGACCCCAGTGCAAATAATTCATAACATCTCTCTGCCCTGAACCTTCACAGCCATGGCTCAGTGTATGGGCTAGCCTAAGGAAACTGGGGCCAGTGGCAAGAGATTTAACACTGTACGGTTTTGCCTGGGCTTTGAACAGCTTGCTGCAAACTCTGGATGACGTTTCGTACCAACTTTAGCAAATTAATTGCTGCATTGCAGCTGGTTCTACTCATTATGTGTCCATGTGTTTGGTATTTAGAAGGTGACAGCCTTAAAAAGACCTTGAAAAATTTCCTAGTTCATGCTTCTGCCCCTGAGGCAAACCAGCAATACCTGAATCTTCTTTACAGATGTTTGTTTGTCAAGCCTGTTGTCAAAAACCCCTCCAGTGGTGGTTCTGACAGTGTCCCCAGGAAATCTCTTCAATGTTTTCTGCTCCCTACTGATGGAAAGATTGTCCTGAAGTTGACAGCAAGAGAGATTCAGGTTGATCAAAACTCTTGCTGTTCATTGACAATAGAAATTGGGAAATAATTTATTTTCTTCTTTGCAACAATCTTTAGTCTACCTGAAAGCTATTAGCTTTCAGCCTTCCCTTCCTTACCCTGGACAGCTCCAGTTCCTGTGGGCTTTCCTTAGAAAGCAGGCTTTGCAGTTTACAGATCGTTTTTTGCTTCTCATGTGAACTGTCTTCACCTTCTTGCAATATGATGCCCAAACACAGAAGCAGCCTTTTTAGCACTGAGCAAAAGGACAGTTTTCTGTTTTTCAGGCTGTATTTCTGTTTGCAAGTCCAGCTGAATGCATTCTTTTCTCAGGAACGGAATGGATGTTGTCCAGTTCAGCTTGTGGCATGCTGTAATCCTCATTTCCCTTTCTAGAGAGCTGATGCACTGAGACAGTCGTTGTCCATCCCATATACTCCTCTGGGTAATGCTTGTTTTGTCTGAATTACATTCTCTGTTTCCAGATCATTTTATCCGCATTGGCCAGATCACCTTGAACTCTAATGCTGGTTTTGCAGCTTCTCCATCCTTGATGCTATTTGCTGAACTCAGTTCTAGAAGACATTTAAAGATTATAACATGGTTCAAAGTTTGCACCCCAAAGAAGCAAGGTGCTCTCATTGCAAATCAGTTTAAATATTTTCAGCAGAGCCCGATACTGATCTAGAAGCCCAAATAGAGCAATCCAAAAGCTTAAGTTAACGTATTTTAGTGCTGCGTTGAAACAGGACCCAGGAGAACTCATTTCAACACTTTCCAAAAGCTCTTGATGATAAGTTGTTGGAAGCAATGATGGTCCTATTCCAGCGTGAGAATTCCCCCATGTACCCTCTGTGACAGTAAGGGTCTCCCCATGTGTAAGGTATGAACTCCTTCTAGGAGGATGGTTTTATAAACATATGGAAACCATATTTGTCCAGACAGTCTCTGGACTAGTTTATCTAGTTTCCTGGTTAAACTCCTTCCAGCTGTACTTCTCACTCCCATGAGTATAAATTGTAGATTAAGGGTTTACTTGAGAAAGGAAGGATGCAAAGGGAGGAAAAGTCTTATCTCTGCTCTGATAGTTGGTGGAACATATGTTTTTCTTTGAAATGAAGAATGAAAGGCACACATCTAGCAGAATATCAGAAGAGTAAGTAATACTAGCTTTTTGGTTTTACCGTAATTATATTTTTTAGCCATCAGAGGAAGAACTTCATACTGATCTTGATTTTCTAAACCATGACTCTCACTGCAGTAAAACAATTCTGGTTTTGTAATCCAGGTGAGAGGCCCAGAGCTGAGCTGTAGACATTTACTATTGGCTTGCTTAAGGTCTGTAAAATAAAGCAGGTAACTGCTGTACTAAAGCATTTGTTAAGTTTGTAATAGAATATCACTCTGTAGTCAAATAATGTCGTATATCTCAGAAGGATGAAGGATAGGTTATTTAAACCAGTAGAGTGCGGATGGATTCCGTGAGTCCTACACTGAGTCATGGCCTTTTAGATGACCAAAGAATGGCATCTTGGCTGGAAAGTTAAACAAGGAGAAAGGAGTGTTTCCAGAAAGTAATTAATGTGATCCATCTCAGATGCTTCTACTAGGTGTAAATGTCTTGATATCTGCAGGTGCCTGGGTTTTCCCTTTGACTCTAGGTAGTTCTGTGTAACTCACATGGGCAAGATCCCAGTATTTCAGTGGCTGAAGTCCTGCTCAAAACTCCTCAGAAGAATGAGAGAGTACCTCTATGACATAGAGTGAGTTGCAAATTATTATTTTTTTTAAACTCTCCAGGATTCAACATTTTTTTCGTGTAGTTTGTACAGCTCCTAAAGTATTTGGGGCTGTAACCTGGCAGCTAAATACAGTTATTTGCTTATTTACTTCTTGGAGATTTAGGATGGCAGGGGAATGGCTAGTTGAAATAATATAGTAACAGAGGTCTGTGCTATGTCCAAGCATTTTAATTTCTTCTTCTTGATATTAAAATTATTTCTTACTGTAACTAGCTTCTGCTTCTTTTCACGTGCAACAGGTGGGCCAAGGTAGCCTTGAATAAATCTCTTGCCTACCACAATTTTCAGAGACAAAAGTGCTGCCTTGAGGTAGGCATGTGATATGACTCATAACTACCACCAGCGGGACATCTGCAGAGTTGACTAGTTGAAGAAATATATAGGACGCTAGAAATAAAGTTTTACAGCCTCTTCTCCCCTCCTTTTTTCTTGCTTCACTGAAGCAGTTGATAAAAGTGTCTTCTATTTCTTGGTGTTTGAGATCACCTTAGACAATTAAAGGAAATAAGGCAAACCTTGGTTTCAACAGATCTCTCCTTAATTCCACCACATAATGTAGACTAAGAATACTTGAAAATAGTCACTTGGAATGTCAATGAGCTTAATAACCCATTAAAGAAAAACAAAGTGCTGAACTGCCTCCTAAGAAAGCTGAATTCTACTATAGGTATAGAAAAACATTCGTCTTCTGAAAAAACTTTAAAAATTAATATCTTGGTTAGGCTGGTGAAATTTTTTAAGAAATAGATATCCAGCTCTGCTGGTTAAACACCCACCCAACCAAAACCTTTCTACTTTAAACAGCATAGTCAGTATCTTGGGAAGGAAAACCCACTGGTCTTGGGAATTTCAAAATGGACAAGATCTTCCTTTAAACTATATTCTCCCATTCCGTGCAGATGCTGTGAAGTCACTCGCTGCTGCTAGAACCTGTCACTGTGCAGTGTGCTCTGCGGAGATACAATGGTAGGGTTTGACTTAGCAGATGAGACTAACATCCATTATCCTTCCTCTGGTGTTGGCCACTCTTCCTCTCTTCATGCCTTTAAGAACTTGAGGGTCCCTATCCACTCTTCAGCTTTGTCTCTTGAGATTCTTGAGAGCTCAGGTGTCTTTTTTGAATCCCATAAGGAGGTCGCTGGGAGCTTTGCCACTGACTTAGCAAGACTTGCATCTTACCTTGACAGGTCTGCGTTGCGGATGGAAGCAGTGGTTTGCGTCTGCAGCGTTCAATGGGCTGATAACTCACTGAGGCTCTTCCTGGCTTAGGAGTTTAACAGCTGCTGCAGATCAATTGCTGGACTATTTGTTTTAGTAAATTGCCCTTCTATCTTTCGTGTCATCCAATATCACAGAGAAATGCCACTTTATTATAAACTGACAGGAGACTGTGAAGCCAAGCATGGAAATGTGTGTGTATGTGGTTTCTTTGGTTTTCCGCAATAATTTTAAACAAGTGTGGAGGGAGCACAAAGAGGTTGCAGGCGGAAAGTCTGTAGTGGAGAAGATGGAGAGGATGTGCTTGTGACTCTGGAGATAGTATTGTTCTACTGGCTCAATGCTCAGAGGAAAAAACACTTTACTGCTATATTAACAGAATTAGCCATTACAGAGAGCAAGTTTTTATTCTTGACACACCTGGCCAATGGCCTAACCAATTTTGATTTTGTATAATCACAAAGAATGAAGGGTTCACCCCAAAAAAATCCTTCCTGTGTGTTTTTTTTTGTCTTATGCTCTTCCTTGTGTAAATAGTATGTTTCTAAAAATAAAAAAGAAACAACAACAAAGAAATTTGGTTTCCTTTAGTCAGATTAAGTGTTAGATTTTTAGCTTCTTAAATTTCTGACCCTTCATTTCTGACCCATTTTTAGCAGTAAAATAGAGAGCAATGAAGTGAAAAGAAGCTCAAAACCTCCCACACGTTAATGCATTTTACAAATTAAAAGTGCAAAAAACCACTGTGTAATCCATGAACATTGAAAAAAACCCCTTTTTAAAAAAAAAAAATATTAAAATGTATCTTGGACAACAGAGATATCTCACCCAGACATGCCAGCTGACAGAACAAAGACTAACTGACTGGTTGCAGTACTGACTAAGGGCATTCCCATTGCTGCTGCCCAATTCTGCCTCCGTGGCATGCCATGCTGATCCATTGGTTGTGCTACCAGCACTGTTTTGTGGGTTGTAGCAGGAGAAAAGTATGAAGTTGTCACTGCCTCTGCTGCTGTTGGCTGATGAGATTTCTGGGCACAGTATTAACTGGCCCAAAGTATTCCAACATGAGGAGGCAATGGCTTCAAACCAGTGCCTCCCTCTCTGTCTTTAATTCTACGCTTCAGTGGTGTTGTGATAGAAACTCCTTTGACCTCCTATGATATTGTAGAATCATAGAATGGTCTTAGTATTTCTTTATGGTTTCGTTGCTTTTGACTTTGTTCTCACACCGTGTCAGAAGTGCTCTCTGGTGAGATGGGGGCTTCTTCCTATCCAAACTTGGGTTATTGTCAAAGACGGAGGAGTGCAGCCACACAGGGTTGTAAAGGTGCTAGAAGAAGAAAGAGGTGTGAATCCTGAGTTGTTAAATGCTCGGGACTGGTGATACTATCTGATTAGGGACTCTCTCCTGAATCTGTATAAAATGTTGTGAGTACAAGGGTCCATTTGAAAACTGGAGCTTGGCTCCGTTACCTGTGTCAGGCTGGACTATTGCTTCAGAATAAAATAATTTCTGGACTAGTCTTGATGGAGGGAGGAGAAGCACAAGGAAAGCTACTGTAGCCACTGGAGATGTGGATTGTTTTTTATTTTTTCTACATGAGAAGGTGAAGACAGGGGATATCATGCTGCAAGTTTACCTGGCAATCAAGGAGAAAAAAAAAGGTACCCTTCAGTTTTGTTTCGAAAGGAACCTGTTTCAACTTGAATTGTCTTTGAGTTACACAATGCAAAGAGGGTGAGCTGGGGATGTGCATGAAAGGAAGAATCAGCTGCTATGTGATACAGTTGGCTGTTTCCTAATGTTTCTTAATGAAGAAGAGAATGAGACTGGGCCTTAAAATAGAATTTGGGGGAGGGAGGAGAGAATAAAGTTCCCTAAAGCATAATTAACTAGAGAGACACTTTTCTATACTCATTTATATTAATCTTCAAAAGTGAGAATAAAAGGAACTAGGGTGAAGTAATTTTCCCTACTTTCTTAACACTTACAAATTAAGTCTTGCTTAAAAAATAGGAAAAGAAAAGAAAAGGCTGACTTCAAGTAGGGGCCTTCCGGGCAACAATATAAAATTATATGGATATTTAACTGCTCTCTATCATGGTGCTGTAATTAAGACAAAGTACCTTACAATTATTCTACCAACTGGGTTAATACATACAGTGACTGTGAATTCCAAATTAATATATATTAATTTTAAAGAAGATTTAAAAAAAAGCCACAAAAAACCTGAAACGGCATATATTATAAGTAGAATAGCAATATAAGTTTCAAGATGAATCTGCTAAACACTGTCTGACACTAGAAAGTGTGACAATTTGTTTGCATATCTATTGCTGTTAGGCAGTTAGCACTATTTGTCATCAAAGACCTTTTACCAAAGGATTGCGGGATTGTGAGCTGTCAGTGTGTTTTTGTACGAATTTCTGAAATGAGGACACTGAGATGAGGTAGAGCTTGCCATGAAATTATAATTTTGTTACAACTATCTATCTAGCTATATTTCTATATATATGTAAAAATTAAGAATCTGAAGGCTCAGCATTAGCTTCACGGTGAGCCCTGCACCTCTGAGCACGTGTCCTCGTAGCACGATCCTGCATGTCAGACCACTGGGTGTGAGCACACCGTTCGGCCAGGTGTCTCTCCTTTGGGATGTATCAGATTTTTGGGGTCATCTTGGAGCTCTTGTGCAGGTGGGCTCCCATCCCTGGTCTGTCAGTCCTGCTTCGAGGATCTTTGGGGCCAAAACTTCAGCCAGCCTGTCCCTGTCTCTCACTGTTTCTCTTCGGACATCCTGCAGCAGAGTCAACAGGAGGGATGTGTGTGGCTGTTTTGAAAGATGTAGTGCTAAGTATCTTTACTCAAACCCTTCTCCACTGGTAATAACCTCCTGCACCTGGGAGTTGGCTGGCATCCCTGCCCCACCTCTGTTGTTTTTTCACTGACTGGTGCCTATGAACTTGGGGGCTGCTGGAACTGCACGACCTGTGGAGTTGGACAGCTGGTAAATGATGGTTTCTGAGGATGTCAGAAGAACCTAAATGGTGGAATTATACCTTGGCAGAAGTAGAGGAGTATGAAATATTTTGAGAATTTGGGACAAGTGCTCTGTTAAATCAAAACTTTGGCATGTATTTTTAAACTTGTGCCTCCTAAGTTGTAAGTACAGGATTCTGCCCTCCTGCACCTAGCTTGACATCTTAAACTTGCAAACTGTCTCAAATGATCTAATGCATGCCTAAATGTATAAAATTAAAGTTCAGGGTGCAACTGGAATAGCTGCTCTCCCATGCCTCAGTCCAGACTGTTGCTCTGCCAGTTAAAAACATTTAAAATAAAATTCCTGAAAGTATTTCTGTGCTGGAATTTGCCACTTCTGGAGATTCTGGTGGCACTGTCTTGTATTGAAAATCACCGTGATGATACTCCAGTGATAGATGGAAGGTAGAAGGGAGGAGAAGAATACAGCATTCTTCCCCTTGTTGTGCTGGAAAGATAAACGCTTGTTTTGGTGTGGACGAGCAGAGAACTTCAGGGAAGTTTATGTCACTGCTATGTTCAGCGGTGAATGACAATCACTAAAAGTGTGCTCTCTGAATAAACTGAAGGGAATCAGCCTTATCTTGACAAGACTCTGCTATAATAAAGACAGTTAGAATTATAGTGAATACGGGCTAAATTTTTACTTTGATGTAGCTAGCTGAGGTCAACGCTGTCACCTTCCTCCCTGAGGGATTTGATGCAGCTGGGGAAGTTAATCTCTGGGGTGAGAGAGATACAGGTGCGAAATTTTGCTCTGGTTTGTGACACGCAAATGGGAAAATTTGGTATTCCTTTAGTGAATCTTGATTTAGGGACCCCAGCTTAAACAAAGCAAATGCTGGAAAAAGTGTGTCTCTGGATGTGGTCCATACCTTGGTTCCTGCAAGATACTAGTTGCCTCAGTTGATGGGGAAGAAGAGCTGCCTCTTCTCTCACTGTTCAGTAGGTTGCTCTCACATCTGTGGAACTGTTAAATGCTGCCCCAGGGGGAGTGCTATCTTGCTATGGAAATGAATTCAGGAGTGTGACATTTTGCTGGCAGGGACAGGTGGTGTCTGTGAGAGCCTGACTGACTGCCGTCGGTTTGCCTGGTGGATTGACTCCCGTCACTGTTGAGCCAAAATTCATCGATTTTGCTCTTTCTCCTCCTCAGGATGACCTTCTCAAGTCAGAAACTGTGCCGAGTCTTGACTTTTTTTTTCTCCTACCCTTCAACTCATCCCTGATCCCTTTTGTTTATTTCCTTTTCTAAAATATCAGCTCTCTTAATCTCTGCCTAATTATAGATTGAAGATAAGGGAGGTAAGTCAGTGAGCTGAATAGAAGAGCAAAGTGTACAAACAGCAGATCTTTGAGGGAAGAGGCAGAGGTTGTTGCAACTTCCCATGGATGGGAGCTGATGTATTGTCAGAACAATTGTCCCCCTAAAAATCCTTGTCATGAAAAGGAGAAGGGAGGGCAGGCGGAGTAGAAGTAAAACCCTTTAGAGTGAATTCAAGATCAGGTCACCTCAAAGGTCGGTATGTGGTGCTGGGTGGCTGTTACTTCCACTCAAAACAAAAGTAAAACCAAAGATTGTTCAGTTTGGGAAAAGGGCAGTGCCAAAAAGATAGCTTAACATCTTTGGCTGTAGAAGGCTCTTCTCTTCCAGGATCACCTAGCGTGGGTTGTGCAAGATGGCTTTGCTACCAGCTATGGCAGGGCAGTTTGAGGGCGCTTTCAAGTAAAATAACCAGGTAACGTGAGCAGTTTTAGACTGGGGAGCTGAGATAACCTGACTTTTACCTAAAGCAAAATAAGGAGTGCATCTGAAGGTAGGGGGAACATCTGCTCTTTGGGTGCTTATGGGGCAGGAGCAGATTTTTCTGGTAGTAGTACATTCACTTCTATTACAGAGTTCACATCTTATCTAGGAACAAACCCGTACTTACAAGAAAAGAAGGCAGAAAACACAAACTGGATTAAAAAAAAAAATATCTGATTTGTCTTTCTTCTGTCTCTTTAAAAACCAGTAATTTTCAGGCAAGTTGTAGTTAAAGTTTTGCCATCTGTTAAATGAAAGGAGAGATTCTTGCCAAATCAAGGCTTTAAGTCCCATCACTTGTGGGGATCTGAGAGCTGACAATGTGCAACTGTTATAGCTGTTGTAACTACTCTACAAATAATTTTTAGTGTATTTTAAGCACAATAAAAAATATGTTGAGTGTAAGCCTCCCAGATCAGCAAAGTCACTCTTTTGTCACATGTCAGGATTTTTTGAGCAACTTCTCCCCAGAGCAAGAAGGGTAAGGGGGGAGGACTGGTGTGGCAGCTGAGGATGGAGAGAACCTGCTGCCTGGACAGGTCTGGCAGGGGAAGGACAGGACGAGGAAGAAGGGAGTGGGGAATGTAGAATAGAGGGAAAGGGAATCTGCTTTGCCCCAAATGGTGGCTTCCAAGTCCTTGACTTTGGTTAAAAGGAGTTTGTGGATCCCCAGTTGTGCTGTACAGGGAAATACTCACAAGTCTGGGTGTGAAGGGCAGTGGAGGAGGGGGTATGGCAGGGAACTTTAGGGTACTGGTACCAGGGAGGAGAGTGCAAACCTGGCTCTTGCCATCAAGACATGATGGAGGATATGGGAGAAGATGAATGTCTCAGATATGAGCCCAGTTTAGGCAGGCAGGGCAGTATAGAGCATCCCTTCAAGGCAGTGTCAGGAAAAAGGCTTGGAAGTGGGTTGTGGGGGCATGGATAGATGTGGGGAGTCCTGAGGAAGCTGAAGCACTGGAGAGGATGTGACTCCCGAGGCCCCTCTGCCTGTGCTGCTTGTTATTTTGATCACTGCCGGACACAGAAGTGCCGAAATCCCCTGAGGGAGATTGCTCTCCTGGGACTGCCAGTTGGGTGTTGCACAGCGAGGAGGTGTTAAGACAAGCCACCTGCAGTTATGAGTGCTTTTCCTCGCTGGGCACCCACTGACCAGTCATTTCTGTCAATACATATTTACATCCAGTTGCTGCTTCTCGGTTTGAGTCCAGAGTTAAAGGCTGTAGCTCATTTCTTCATAGGAAGAAATTTTTCCCTGTGAGGCAGTGGCCCAGGTTGCCCAGAGAAGCTGTGGATGCCCCATCCCTGGAGGGGTTCAAGGCCAGGCTGGATGAGGCTTTGGGCAACCTGGGCTGGTGGGAGGTGTCCCTGCCCATGGCAGGGGGTGGCACTGGATGGGCTTTAAGGTGCTTTCCAACCCAAACCATTTTGTGACTCTATGATTTACCTACCCCTACTAAATTGCTCTGATACAGGGATGGTATAGGGCTGGGAGACAGCCTGCTGTAAGCAACAACCTCACTCCAGCGTGCGCTGGTGAGATTTTTGATGATGGCAACAGTAGTTTCAGGATCTAAACCCTGATGATGTTGTAGCTTTTATTTTCTTTTCATTACTTTGGGTTTTTTTTTTGTTTGTTTTTTGTTTTTTGTTTTTTGTTTTTTGTTTTTTTCTTTTTAAAATAAGGGACTGACCTCTTAATTACAATCCTTGGTGACAGGATGCTTAGTACAATACAGAAATAGATTCTTAATGACCAGAGTGTAGTTAGCCACCTCTTTCATATCCATGGTGCAGTTCAAGGGGAACCTAATGTACTACTCAGTAAAATGCATTGGCCCTCTCAGCTTTACCGTCACTGGAAAATGGTAAACACCATATTGAAAATATTACATTCAGTTCAGCACAGTCTGAAATGATTGACAGTATCTGCTTCAGAGATACCCAGGACTAAGCTAGCATGAACACTGCATTGCCTTGTGCTCAAAGAAACTGTACCATACCACGAGGAAAGTCATTTGAAGGAGCCCGTACTGTGGAGTGACTTTGATTGCCTTGCAGCTGCCTTCATAACGTACTTCCTGTAGGTAAGGGACACAACATCTTCAGTCTTGGGGTCTCATCAGATTTCCTGAGCAGCCTGTCTTCTCCCAGCCCAAATATAAAAAGTCCCTCTGACAGCAAAGTTAGAAAAACTGGAGAAAGTATATTGGGTTTTGCGCATTAGAGACGTGAAAGACTAGTCAGTTATTTATAATTTATGGTACTTTCGAAAGGGAAAGAGAATCAT
>NW_010128178.1:16231-43337 GCF_000699245.1 Pterocles gutturalis
ACTTAAACCCCAGCCTCTGGAGTGAGAGAAACCTAACTTTTAATTAGAAACCTTCCAAGGAGAGGAGGAGTTGTCTATTTGTTGAAAAGAAGAAAAAAAAAATAATCTAACATTTCAACATGGGTAATTGCTAGCAAAATTTTTTTCTATACTATGAAAAAACGTAACATAAAATCCCAACTAACAAGCTGACAAGGCATTTCAGTATAATGAAATCTGATGGTTGGTGTGCTTGGGTCACGTATAACTGATACTGTTTTCTCCACCCCATTCAAAAACGTGGTTAACAATTTTTTTTTATTTTTTTTTTTTCTGGTTTAGTGTGTGGCAGTGGGAAAGTTGAAAGGAAGTTGCCTACTTGGCATCTGGCTTCTGATGGTGAGGGAAAAGGAGACTGAATGCCCTGCCTTAAGATAGAAGGGAAGGACACAGGAGCTGCTAGCATCATCCTCATGGGAGAGGAGAGAAGGCTGTGAGCCCTGCACCTCATCAGCTGGGAAAGTGGGGATGGATGAGAGGCTAGCTACGTATTTGGCAATTGGAGGGGATATTTTAAACAAAGTGTTGTCACATAGATGAGGCTGTTTGTCTTAATTAAAAAAAAAATAATTCCTGGACCTAGAGGGATGGATGTCTGCCTCCCTGGAAGTGGAAGTAGAGGAGGATGGAGTGCTGCTGGAAGAGCCCTGCTGCAGGGTACTTGATTTGAAAGGACAGTCCAGCAGGTCCAGCGGATTTCTGTGAGTGATTCTGGGCTTTAAAGCAGAACACCTACCTTGTGTTAATCTTGAATGCACAGTTCAGCTGAGAATGAATGACCACAGCAAGCTATAAAGCAGCATGAGCATGTTGGCTGAGCAGTATTTGCTGAATTTCCTGAACAAGTGGAGGAGAAAGTGTTAGAGCTATATGAGAACTGCCCTGGAAATACATCTAAATCTGTCTGGTAGATGGAGATGAGTGGGGAAATGGGAGAGAAATTTAGTACTTCGCTGGGGTAGAAAAACACTCTAATTACCCACGCTGTTTAGGTAGAAAACATATTCCTAGAGGAAAAAAAAGATTCAGGTCTCTAAAACTTTGTAGCTGCTATTGCTGTTAAAAAACCCCATGGCTGCAAGTTAAGGGGGTTGATGGTCCCTAAGGTCAGACCTTGGGATGCTCTGTGTGAAAGGGAAGGAGAAAATGCTCCAGGTCTGATCTGGTGCCTGCTGAAAGTTTTGGTGGTGACCGTTGTGTGCTTTGATCCAGTTTTCTGAAGCCCAGTTCTGCCACTGTAGGACTTCTGGCAGTTCTCGTGTACTTCTGAGCACGATTTGGCCCTGCTGCCTGGGGTGCTGATTCAGAGAGCTCTCAAGTGACCATCCCACCTGTGGTACTGTGGGACAACAGCTAAAATGTGTCTGTTAGGGCACAGAGGGGAAGGAGACCCATTAGTAATGCCACCAGAGCTCCTCATGGGCGGACCTGCACAAGGAAATCACATAGTTATGCACACACAGTTTCCCTGGGATAGAGAAAAATGCTGTGGAAGCTTCTGTACGGCTGCTGAAAGCGATGTTTGTCAGCACTGTGTGAAGACATAATGCCTTCTCTGGGTCTCTGCTAGAAATATGTCTCCAGCCATCACTGCTTGAGTGATGCATCTCCTCCTCCTCCCTCCATCACAAAGCATTTGGGCTTTTTAGAGCAGATATTGCACTTCATGTCAGGCTGATGGAAGGCTGAGCTGTTCATCAGAGGAACTAATTCTCGAGATTTCATTCTGCCCTGTGTGAGTCAGTAAATTTGAGAGTGTAGAAATCAGCTAGGCTTGTGCTAGAGAAAGAGTCCATCACGTGGGCTCTGTGGGATGGCGTTGGTTTGTTTGTTTCCCCAGTCATCTTTACGATGTGGAATGCATTGCCTTTATGGAATGTCTCTGGAGTGTACAGGAGTGTCTGTGTGTGCCTGGTGCAAGACTCAGGACAGCCTTTTTAGTTATTTTAGGGTGCTGTGGTCATTTGGATCCATTTGAGGTGGTCAGAAATAAGTTATTTGTTATTGGGGCAAATTGTTCTCTGTGAAAAGTCACCTTGGTAGGTGGCAAGGTCACCAGAGTCAACATATATCCCAGCTTTCTCATGTTTTTTCTCCCTGAAAAATGAACACTTTCTAAGTGACAGATAAATCCTTTTTGTAACTTCAAAGATGTCATCTGGATAGTTAAGCTCACTTTGTTTTCACTTCATGATACTAAAGTAGGGAAGGCAGAAGAGTTTTATGTTGACCATCTGTCCTGCAAAGGTTAAAATGACTTTGAGTTGCTCAGAGTTAGGGTTAAATGTGTACAGATATCTGTACATTCAATAGGACTTCATAATAGCATTTTGAGATAAAAAAAATCTTCAAGAATATATAAGTGGCCTATGACACTGGGTTGACCATTGGAAGCTTGTATAATACTTAGGTTTAGTGTGTTTGTTTTTTTTTTTTTTTTAATTTGGTTGGTTGGGTTTTTTTGTAACAGCAACTTTCAGATTAAAAAAAAGACAAAGCTAACCATGAAGATAACTTCAACTCCCAATTTGCATGTGTAAATTCAGGCTTTCCCCACCCACCTTCTCATCTCCCCAAATATATGTATGTGCACTTTCTCTCTCCTTGCCCCCAGTTTTGGGAGTCTGGGGACCTGTAGCTCTAAACTTGTCTTTGCTCTGGCAAAGGGATGTTTGTTCCTCTTTCTCCAACTGCACAGTGAGGAAAGTATTATTAGCTTTTCTTCCAGGGTTGGAAGATAAATTCATCGATATTTGTGAGACATCAGATACTGTGGTGATGAGTATCACAGAAAAGCCCTTGAGGAAATTAATATTTAGGTATTCAGAGCAGGGTCTGGATGTGATGCAGTAAATAAGGTGAGGCTACATTTTGATTGATGAGGATAAAAAGAAATATTGAATAGCTAATTCAGTCCCAGAGCACCATCCAGCTTGTGCACTGGTTGAAAGAAGGGTCATGTGGGAACTTGCTATGCAATTGTGTTATTAAAGA
Source organism: Pterocles gutturalis (assembly GCF_000699245.1). Classification (NCBI taxonomy): domain Eukaryota; kingdom Metazoa; phylum Chordata; class Aves; order Pterocliformes; family Pteroclidae; genus Pterocles; species Pterocles gutturalis. The sequence continues at coordinate 19,265 of NW_010128178.1, forward strand.
TTGTGTTGTAACATATGTACAACAGAGGTGTGGACAGCATTAAATGGGATGTTTTCCTAATATTTGATAGTCTGCTTTGTGTCTAAGCTTAATTTGAATGTATCTCTTCAGTTTCTAAAATAGTACTTCATTCATAATATCTTTTGGGATGAAAAGCATGGTATGAGGAAGAAAAGATGTTGCCTTTTAGCAGTACTGAACATTGATTTGAATACATACTGAAGTGAAAATAACATAATCACATGCCCTTCCAATAACAGGGATAAAGCTAATCTGACAAATCCCTGGTGTATTTAAACAGATGGGAGGTAAATTACCTGCCGGTAACTGTAACTTTGAATTTAGCACCAAAGGAGTTTAATTATGATAATCTGGGTGTCAAAAGTTGACACTAGGCAAAGGACCAGTCCTACTACACTAGAGGAAAATTACCTATTCCTATATAACATAAACAAAAAACAGGTTATATACTCTTTGCTGGGTATGGTAGTTAATTGTAGTGCTGCCAGCCTCCTGTTCTTATTCCTATAGGTAGGACCCATATGTACATCAGCTACAAAGGGGTAAACTCTCCTGGCCACAGATAACACTCATTCCACTTAACAAATTTAACAACAGTGCAGCTTACTTTTGGAATGGGTGATGTAACTAGAATAACAGTAGCTGGATAGATTGTTGGGTTCATTTCCTTGATGTTTGTTAAACAATATGTTTGCTGGAGAGTACTTGACCAGGTATGGCAGCAAATAGTTTTTGTTGAATAAGTTTGACATATACTGGTGGAATATGTCTAATATTTCATGAATATAGCTTGGCAGGCTCCTCATTCTCAGTTGCTGTTTAAAGCCTTTTAATTTTCTTGGCATGACTCCATTTTCTTTATTCGTTTTCCAGTAAGTACATTTATGGGTTTCCTGATCCTAATGTTGCTCCCTCACCTTTACAATAATTACCTTCTAGACCCGTTTCCTCTTCCCCACCTATATGTGCCCTTCTGTACTCTTTCCTCTCTCATCATGTCATGTTTGCTCTCTCTTCTTCTACATTTTATATTATTCCTTTCTGCACTTTTCTCAGATTTTCTCTTCTGTAAAACCAATGACTCTTAGCTCTCATGTGCATGTCTTGGAAACACGCCACATATTTCATAGGAAATAATGATGTTGGCACTATCAAAAGCTGTGTTTAGATGAGAAATCGCTCCTTTTTCTACAGGCTTCTGGGAAAGAAGAAGGGCACTGAGGTCTTCATAGTGGTGATGAGCTTCTTGGTGCTACACGTTACACTCCTGCCTTGACTGAGTGAAATCATCCCCAAATTCCCTAACATACACACAGGGTGTTTTCCTGTCTCCACACCCATCTGTTTCAAAGCCATCTGCTGCTGAGAGAGTGGCTGCGAGTAGCTGTCAGCTCGTGCCCTAATGTGATGGGGCCAGCTCCAGTTTTACCTCCTCCCCATTTTGATGTGTCTCTCGCTATTCCCACATCTTGGTGCTCCTTGCTCCTGCTCAGCGGGGACCTTCCTCAAGCTGCACTGCCAGCCCTGTTTGAACCCTGACGGTTTCCTTGCTCTTTGGTGTTCTGGAAAATGCTGGCAGCAAGTGGTAAAATCCTGACAAGTGGTAAAACCCCAACAAGTGGTAAAACCCCAACTGCTCTCCTCTTGGTGGCTTGAGAAAACTCCGAACAGAAGTCCTGGAGTTTCCATGCCAGAAATGCTGGAGAACAGGAACGCTTTGTCTTCCTGCCAGGAAGGTTTTCTTGCCAGTGAGGAAGGTAGATGGGTGTTTGAGGTGTTGTGTTGTGTTTTTTTTTTGTTGTTTTTTTTTTTGTTTGTTTTGTTTTGTTTTTTTGTTTTGTGTTTGGTTTTAATTGGCAAACTTAGAGGCTGCAGAAAACAGGAACAATTGTCCAGGAAAGATGTGTAATTGTCTAATTTGCTATATGGGTCTTCAAGCTGTGCTGCTAATAGCTTGCCCTTTCCTTTAAGTCTGTGTTTAAAAGGTAGTTTTCGACTCTTGTGTCTTGCTCTATCTTTTTGCAGGTAATTAGCGACTGCTTTTATTTTCCACAGAGGTGAGGAAAGAGGGCAAAGCTGGGGCCATTGAGCTGAGTAAATTCTCTCCATGAGACCAGGGCAGAGCTGAGGCCAGGCTGCTGTAACTACCTCTGCTGCGGCGCCAGCCTTTCACTCATGGCTTCATTTTTCCCAGGGGTGAGGTGCTTCCATGGTGCATCTCTAGGATTTGTCTTCAATGCTGGCAGCCCTTGAACCCCCCCTTCAGCGGTTGCCAGTTATTGGGTGGGTATATTTCCTTCCTGGAAAACAGCAGCTGCAGAGATTTGGGAGAGTCCAGAAACCCTCAACTTCAAAGCTCTGTGAGAGAACAGGGATGGTGTTTATGTGAATTGACAAAAGTTTCTGGATGGGGAAGTTGATTTTATTTTTTTACTTCCTTAGCTGAGCCCAAGCCCAGTACAGTGCTGGGCAGATGACCAGCACCCAACCAGTCATGTCAATGATTGCTGTTTGCAGTGGGGAGGGATTTTTTTCAGTTGATTTTCTTTCATCGCTTAGTTGCTGTAGTGATTCTCCCTGAGCTGGTGCATCCTTATAACTTAAGACAAAGTGAAAGAGAAGGAGGGAAATACTCTCTGTTGTCTCAAGACATATTGATCAGCTTGCTGCCCACTGGTTCAAGTTTTAGTTGCAATCAAAATAAAAGCTATTTTGGTTTCATTTTTTTTTTTTTTAAACTAAGGTTGCTTGTGAGCTTTAGATACTGATCCTATTTTTATTGCATTGTAGCAATATGACAAAGGCTTTTTTTCCTTTTTTTTTCTTCCTCCTCTGCTAGACCAATAATTTTCCACAGAAAAAGCAGGAAACTAGAGAAATATTTAGTTTGGTTACTTTAATACTTTTTGCTGTCTGGACTGATCAAGTGTTGATTTTGCACAACTAGTGATGAACTGATATAGAAAAGTGACATATAATATGGTTAACACAAAGTAAAATGGAAAAATCTGTTTGCATTGATTTAAAACTTGGTTGAAGTTTAAAACTAGTTGAAGCAAGCTACTTGTATCTGATATTTAATAATGCTGTGAGAAAAGTTACAGAGCCTAAAATCAGCAGTAATATATTTAAGATAAACACTTTCTTTGGTTAACTTCTATGGCCTCTAAAAACAGGAGGGTGACATGGTTTTATTTGTGGGTGCAACTAAAAGCTTTCTAGGAAGCTGAACCTGAAAAAAACCCACCCAGTGGACTGCCTGTGAAATCTGTGGTTATCTGTATATAGTTATTATAAATATGTCATCTATGGGTGTGATAAAGGGCCATAACATTTTGCAGAAGTGCCTATTATGCACCTGTTATGATTTTTATGCTTATAGTGCCAATTCCTCACATGATGCTTAGGTCTTTAATGCCGATAGTGGATCTATGGTTGAAATAAGCACTCTGTGTTGAAACATTACGAATAACACTCAGCGTGACCTACTAGGTGTGGTCTCCATACATAAAGGCACTCCAGTCATGAGTTCCTGGAGAAATGTATTTTTTAAAAAAAATTAGTATTGTCTTTCAGTTTGAAAATCAATCTGCGAATAATCTTTGTTAGTAATTAAATAGTCTGGAATTTTTCTTGGTCAGGTTTTATTCCTGAAACTTTCATTGTAACACAGCATACAGAATACAGACTGGGCTAATGCACAGAGTCAGAAATCTGCTACAGCTCTGTGTGCTGTAACACCAAGGGTTTAGGTGTCTGGCTGCTGCAGGGAAATCTATAACCTTAACAAGAGACATCAAGCAACACATCGGGGAAGCCAGATGTCTCAGAAACGGGGATTGACAAAACCCTTGACTCTTCAGACCGGTTTGAGCATTAGTCTCAGGATCAGCCAGTTATCACCAAGCTGCCCAAACCTGCCAACATGGATGGGCTAGAGGCTATCCACTGGAGACAATGTTGTTTTATACAACTCTGGGAGGCAGGAGAAAAATTAAAGTTGCCATCTCTTGATTTCAGGGAACTTCTTTACCCTTTTTGGAATTTGCTGTCTAGAATCAGTCCTGATAGTAAGTGCCTATGCCCTTTAAAAGAAAAATGAAATATAGCAGCGCCAAAGTCACTGCTTTGAAGAAATAAAACCAATAGACCACCACCACCCCCCCCTCCACCCTGAGACAGAAAGGAATGTGAGGTCCTTCACTTTGTACTTGAAGACAAAAATCATTCATCAGTGTAGGTGGGGAAGTGGCAAGTTCAGAGTCATGCTGTGCTTTGGGGTCTTGAACGCAGGTACTGCTGTCTTAAGAGGGTCTTGATCTCTAGACTGTAAATGATTCTGGGTCATTGTAATTTGCCGACAATATCTTCACATTCTGTGGTCCAGAGAAGAGCTCTTCTCTCTCAAAGTGCTCTGTATTTCTAACAGTCACCAGCCCCTTCCATGGACATTGTCGCAGGTCATGAAGGTGAAATGCTTCCCATGACCAGGGATCCCAAAAGCAGTTTCTGGGCCCCTTGTGACTCACAAAGCCTCTACAATAGCCTCTTAAAAGGGCTTTCTATCAGTGATTCTAAAATTAGCTGTGGGTTTTAGATAACTTGGATTATGCTCATTATCCAGCCTGTTAACTCCAAGTGGATGAACAACACTGGGATTCACCACCTTGGTCGGTGAGTGCTTTTCTAATTGGAAGAAGGAAATTGCAGATACATTTCCAAAGTTCTGATTTGAAGTGCTTCACCTACTGATTGAAGTAGAAAGAAAGGGGATGTCTGAGTGCCATGCCTCTTCTTTCTCCTTCCTCTATCCTTTTCTGTTTTGAAGGAAGGTGGCAGTTGGTGCTGTAGGTTTGCAAAAATTGACCTGATGGTGTTGCCAAGACCGTGTGCTCTGGACTGAGTCCCTCCATTCTCCATCCACCTTCTCTGTTGATTGTCTTCAGCATGGTGCAAGCGTCAACCAGATGCTCAGTCACTCAGCCTTGTCAAAAGTGAGATCCTCCTCTGTATGAACAAATGTAAGTCTTGGGTGTCGGGGGAATTTTGATGTGGAAAAGGGATGTACCTCTAAAGATGGTGACAGCTAGGCAGGTGGTCTGAGGATCTCAGTTCTGGATTTGCAAATCCCACTTTAATCCACCTTCTAAATATAGAATCCTTTTGTGGATTTGGGCTTAAGTGGTTTCGAGCAGGAAGGACAGTTAAACACTGAAATGGATTTTATATAACAAGGTTGTATAATTTCAATTATCAGATGTTTCTTAGCTTGTGTTAGGCGTCTGTCAGGACTGATTTATGTACAGTAGTCTGTCTTGGAGCAGGGAGTGAATTGGATGGTATCTTGAGGTCTCTTTCACCCTTACTTTCTGTAATCTACACTTGGAATAAACCATCAGCTGTTCTTCTGGGCTGGCCTGCAAGGTGATGGTGGTTGGTTTCTGTGGTTTTTGTTAAAAAAATGCAGGTTGAAAATCAAGAAAATCTGCTGAGCATTGTTGTTCATGGTCTCTCAAATTCTGAAGTCAGAAAGTAAACCTGTGAAAGTGTCATAAAGCTGATCTGAAGATTCTGTTTCACTGTTTGCTGCAGGAGATTTGTCCCATCCTGGTTTGCTATGAAGTTATGCTAAGGCATATTCCATGCTCTGGAGCAAAGCTACTGAGACCAATTAAGTCCTCTGGATTAATGTTGGTACAACTGGGAGTGGAATTTGGCTCATTGACTTCTCTGAGACTGCACAAATATGAATTGGGACAAATTTGGTTCATACAAGTGCAGTTGATTTTAATATTTAAATGCACATGTTGCTGATTACAAAAATACTGTGTCAGAGCACTAGATAAAAGTTATTACTGTAGCAGCCAAACTGCTGCTAGTGGTCCCGCCAGGGTTAATTAGGCACTGGGTGTTGTTCTTAAACTGCACCCCTGATGTCTTGTGCTTGTCAGATACTGTAAAATGGAAAGTATTTAGCCTGGTCAACTCTTGGTTTGATAGAGAAAGGCACATTTGTGACTTAGTCGGTGGCACTCTGAGTTAGCAATGGTCCAGCATGGGGTTTGGGTAATTTGAGGTCTGCTGCTGGTCTCTAATATGGGAAAAACTCTTCTGTAGACAATTTTTGTTGCTAGAAATTCATGCCAGTCTTTAAAGTTTCTCTGTTGTCTTGAAGATGTTGCATTTAGAGAAGTGATTAGAAATGAGTTCACACATGCAAGTACACACATTTTAAAACTGGGAGTTAGGCATCACTTTTAGAGCTTATCTAAGTGTTTAAGTTGATGCAAGATCTGCTTCTGCTGTGGTTCCCTATCTTGTGCAGTGCAAGATCAAGCCTGTGAAGAGCACTCTAAAATCTTCAGGATCCATTTCTTAGAGATGAATTCTTGAGATATGCTGAATATTATTGCCTTCCATTTTAATTGACTATAAAAAGTAATGGAATTATTTAAAAGTGGAATAATTTTTCTTCTGCAGTGGAATTCAAATAGCTAAATATTCTTCCCATCTCTCTTCACTCAGAATTACTTTCTATCTTTTCTCCCCATGTGCTCCTGAGATATCCAGCCTTCTTGTGTTGTTGCTTTTTTTTTAAAAAAAACAAAAACAGCCTAACATTAAATTACTGTCTGCCTGAGAGCCTATTTGCTGAATTCTTTCCAAAGTTTGATTTAACAAATAGTGATGCTATGATGGCAAATCCATCATGGAGAGAGCGGAAATGGGAACTTTGCAAGCTACAGTAATAGCTGAGCACTGCTAGCAGAGATGAAAGACTTTGAAGCTGTTTTTCTGCAGTTGCAATGAGATTCCTTGGGGTAGTGCACTCCCTCTTTTCCACAGCACTGCGTTGTGTTGTGGATGGACAAGGTCGTGCTCTAACTAGATGGGTTTCGCTGATGGCATGTCACGCTTGAACAGACACAAGCCAACTGATGAAATTGCAAAATTTTGCATGCCAACCTTAGAGGCATGAGGTTGCCTCCTAAATAGTATTTCTGTGATGCACAAGTTCATTTTCTAGCTAGTCCTTCTCTCCGACCTCCCTCCAAGACCCTCCCTGTCTCAGTTGTTAATCTGTCCTAATGCTGACTGCAGATGCTCATGTGCTCTTCTTAAGACACTTCACTGCTCTACCTTGTTCTTGCTTGGATAACAGCTGTAATTAAAAGTGAGTATGATGTCTTCCTTCTCAAGCAGATTGTATCCACTTTCCAAGGTTGTATTATCTCTCATACCTGGTCACAAAGATTATGCTGGAAATGCTGTGGTGACCTTGGATATAAAAGCTAACAGAAGTCTGAGAAGTTGGAGAATAGATTTATTAGTTTAGGTTTATTAGTTAGGTTGTCCAGAGAGTCTCCTGGCCAGTGCAAAATAGTCCTCTATTCATTTTCTCATACTTTCTTTCATCTAATTTTAGCAGCCCCCAAAAGATGGCTCTTCTGCTCTTACTTCGGGGAGACCGTAACAGGTTAACAGGTCTCACATTGAAGAAGTTTTTCATGATGATCAGTGTAAATTATTTCACAGATGAAATATACCTTCCTGTCAGGGAGCAGCCTAAATTTTCACTTTCTTAATTTCATCCCATTACTCCTCATTATATCCCTTGTACCAATCTAAATAATTCATCGCCCTTCTTAATGTTTATACCCTTCAAATATTTATAGGCAGTTATCACGTCTCCCTTTAGTCAGAGCTTAGCTGAGCTGTTCATATTTAGACCTTTTAATCTTTCTTCATAAGCAAATCCTTCTACACGAGATTGAGGGCCTGATCCTCAAAGGTATGTGTGTGCCTGTCATTGACTTCAGTGGAATTGTGGCCTGGAGATTACTACCATTATACGGAGGAGCACAGAACTGAATGCGATATTCCAGGAGCATCTTGACCGGTCTTTTCTTCTTTGTGTTGCTCAGTATGTATATCCCCCAGATTGTGTTGCACTTCTTGCTAGCACAGAGCATTGAAGCTTTTTGTTTCGAAGGCAGTGCTCAGTGTTACCCTTACTTTGCCTTCTGGACCTCTGTATTCTACATTCCTTGCTAGTGAATATTTGATCTTAGCTTCTCATTTTGTAAGATGTACCGTCTGTTTTCAGACTTTTGGTCCTATTGAAGCATCACTGTCTCTTCACTAGAATTTACAAGAGCTCTCATTATGCATTATTCGGCATGTGTGTATGTGTGTGTGGGTACATATATTTCTTATGTGTGTATATAAAAAAAAGGTACTTACTGCCCATCGCCAGAACATGGCTGAAAATTAAGAGGCTCTACTGAACATTAATCTCTATATCACTACACTATATGGTTTTCCAGCTTCATATGGGAGCATTTATCACTACTTTTTTTTTTTTTTTTACAGATTTTTCCAATCAATTTATTGTCCATGTACCTCTGCTCATATCCAAGCCCATTTGAATTAGGTTTTTAAGGCAGAATCCCTATATCAAATGCTGTACTAAAATCCAGATACAGTAAATCTAGTGCAGTACGTGTTTCATTGTTCTCAGTGGCCTCTTAGGTCCTTCAGGTGTGAGTTTTTTGTTTGAATCTTCCATTTTTATCTTGTGCAGTATCAGTTAGGACTGGTGGTTATGGTTTGTGGACTGCTACCACTGGAAAAAGTCTTTTGTTCCAGTCAGAAATGGCAATAGTCATCCCATGTTTGAGTTCAGGCTGGACTGAAATTTTGTGAAATAAAGTGTGATTCTTCTACGGTCTCAAAAAGTTTAGACACATAAGGCCAGGTCTGGAACCAGTCAGAGCTGGACAGATGAGCATACCAGTGACAATGACTATGTGTTTCTGGACATGTTAAGAAAGATTTTCCCTTTTTCTTCAAGAAACAGAACAAAATATTTGTAGCTGTCAAAAAAAAAAAAAAAAGGAAACAATTTTGCTTATATAAAATTACTTTTATGTTTTATTATTTTAGTCCTTTTTATCTGCATTAAGGAAAGAGTTAAAACATGTTTTAAAATCAAAATCAAGTAAAAGAAACTCTCTTTTTTTAGTGGATAACTAAAACTAATAACTAGATTTGAATGTGCTTTAGAGAGACTCCTTGGCTACATTAAAGCTTTTTCTGAGTATATAGCTTTTACACAGCTCAACTTCCATTTCACATCTGGCAAACATGAAATCCAATCCTGGAGCGTGAAAACTATTTTAGATGCAATGCTCCTGATGCAGAGTGATGCTACGTCATAGTCTGTGCATCACCCACAAGCCTGCCAAACCCAACTGTCTCTCCTTTGCTTGTTTTTCTTATAGTGTTTGGGTAGTGGATTGAGATTTTTGCCTGAAAGGGCTTGGTGCTTGTCAAGGCTATAAGAAAACAATGCAGACTTCAAAATATTGCATGGTAGTAGCACCAAATTGAAATCACTTTCCTAAGGCTGACTTAGCTCATCTATGCTGTTTTGCTGTACGACCTCGTTTTATTGCAGGGAGCACATTTCTCTGTTACATTTTAGTATTCCCTACAATGCGTTTACCATCTTCCATATCTCACTATTTCACATTTGCTTATTCAAAATCTAATGATACAAATTTTGTCATCTACAGCAAAAGTATTTTGCTGAAGACCCATTTAGATCTCCTACAGAGATGCTATGCACTCTTTTGGGTCTTTTATGCCATTGCCTTCCGGAGGTATAGAATTTCAGCCTTGCAAAACTGTTTTGGTTTTTTTGGTTTTGGGGTTGTTGGTTGGTTGATTGGTTTGTTTTCAGTTTTCTGGCATCACATGTATTCATTTTTTTTCCCCTTATTTCGTCTGCTCGAATAGCTGTATGCCTAAGTGATACAACTATGAACATATATGTCCTAGTAAAGACATCCATATTTTGTTTGCCACCACTGCCACGTGAGGGACTATTTTAAGTTACAGAATCCAAAGAAAGCTTTTGACAGTATAAAACCTGGTCTTCCCTGGTCCACATAGCTCTCCCGGGAGAGCCTTTCAAGTATGGGCAAGCCAATTCTGTGTGACCTTTAGCTGAAGAAAAGTGAACAATACAGAAAGCAAAACTCAGACACTTCTATGAGAGAGTGAGCACTTAGCTAGGCTGCATGCTGACTCGAACCAAGCAGGATCATTCATGCCTTGGGAAAGAGGAATTTTTTTTAAAAACTTCAAGCAAAATGAGCAGGAAAGAAATAGCACCTCCTAAAAAAAACCCAGCACCTCCTAAAAATGGACTACTATTTAACATCCACTTTTTTCTATTGTAATTTGACATCTCTGCAGATGTGCAACGCTGGAAAATGAGACCCGATAATGTTCCTCTGACAGCCTGTGATGAGTTAAAATATACCACCTGAGAAAAACTGCTTAGGAGTTAAAGGAAAGAGAAAGGTATCACACACTTAAAACTTCAGAGATCACTAAGATAAATGTATTGCAAAACCCAGTTAGAATAGTATTGACTATTTCAGTTGGAAGGCATCTGCAACAGTCATGTAGTCTAACTATCAATTCAGGGCTGACCAAAAGTTAAAACATGTTGTTAAGGACATTGTCCAAAGGCATCTTGAACACTGGCAGGCTTGGGGCATTGACCGCCTCTCTAGGAAGCCTGTTCCAGGGTTTGACCACCCTCTCAGTGAAGAAATGTTTCCTAATGTCCAGTCTGAACCTTGCCTGGTGCAGCTTTGAACCACTCCCACGCGTCCTATCACTGGATACCCAGAAGAAGAGCTCAGCACCTCCCTCTCCATGTCCCCTCCTCAGAGAGCAATCAGGTCACCTCTCCACCTCCTTCTCCAAACTAGACAAGCCCTAAGTCCTCAGCTGCTCCTCACAGGACGTTCCTTCCACCCCTTTCACCAGGTTTGTTGCCATCCTCTGGATGCATTCAAGGACCTTCACATCTTTCTTAAATGGTGGGGCCCAGAGCTGCACAGTGCTCCAGCTGAGGCTGCACCAACACTGAATACAGCAGGGTAATTGCCTGTTTTGACCGACTGGCCATACTGTATTTGATGCACCCCAGGATATGGTTTGCCTTCTTGGCTGTCAGGGCACACTGTTGACTCATATTGATCCTGCTGCCTACCAGCACCCCCAAATCCCTTTCTGCAGGGTTGATCTCCTCTTCATTTAAATTTTGTATTTTAAACTCTGCAAAAAGTAGTATTCTAGCTTTCCAATATGTCGTTAATTAAATGGTTGTTTCTATGTAGGAACAGAATGTTTTGGTTTTGATTTCATTGGGTTATTTTCTTTTACTGATTTGAGTTCAAAGCTTCCAAATGTAATCAAATAGGAATGGCAGGAAGTTGATACACTTTCTTTCTCTCTTATTAGAATAATAGTGTTAGTGTCTTTAGTTCTAGAAAATGAATGATGGCACCAATTATTGATCTTGTGACAGCTTAAGAAGAATATTATAATAATTCATACTAGGCAGCTTAACCTTTTATTGACTTGATATTTAGCTTCTCTGGGAGAAAATTAAAGCACCTACATTGTGCTGTGATGTTGAGATTCTGATATGGTTTGAATTACAGTTTGGATATTATCAAAGCACAGTAAACTGTCAAATCATTAATCTGTGTCAGTAGCAGGCAGATAGTCAGGACAGGCTTTGGTCAATAACCAACAAGAGCATTGGTCTTGAGGGAGGGGAGTTATTGTTTTGTGGGTTTTCTATTATTCTTGTTTGATTTTGTGTTTTGTTTTGCTTTTTTTTTAAGAAAAGCTCCTCCAGAAAAGAGGACCTGAACACAGGAATAAGCAAGCCTTCCAGTCCACCAAACAATGCAGGCTGCTTAATGTTGGCTGAGTTTCAGTCACTCCTTCTGCTATGCCCAAGCATCCTTTTTTTTTTTGCTCTTGTGCAGAAAAGGCTGGTCAATACTTGGAGGAATCTATGCCTTCTTTTCTAAAGACCTGACTTTTCCAGGTCATCTTGTGAGCTGTAACTGAGGCCAGAATAACTCCAAGTTTTCCATTTCTAGAATCTACAAATTGGTTACAGTGATGGAGTAAGAAAAATTAAATATTATGGATTAGCAGAGCCGAGTCATGGGAACTCCAGAGGAATCCTTGGCCTGCCTCTGTGCTGTTTCAGCTAGTGGTGGAAAAGCTTTTCATGGAAAAGTTCATTTTGGTATGCAGAGATGTTTTGCAGACTTATTGTAAATAATGGATGGAAACATAAGATTTTTTTTTTAATTTTTCTTTTTTTTTGCTCACCTGTATAACCACGAATCCACCAGTCAGATTATCTGATGAGCAAAAAACTTTTGGATCAGTAACTGTAGTTTAAGAACTCATATGACCTGCTCACACACGTACTTTTCCACATCTTCGCACATCTCTGAGCACTCTAGAGTTTGAGAGAAAAATTCACATCGTCCACCACAGTCAGGAGCATCCAGGGCTTAATTAGTTCTCTTCTATGGTGAGAAATTTCAAAAGGGCAAATTTCAGACAGAAAAAAAAAGTGTAATTAATTTCCTATGCAATGCAGTTGCTTCCATACCTTTTCGCTCTGCTCTACGATCTTCCAACTATGTCGGCTTATCGGCAGGAGTATCCACAAATCCAGGCTAATTAAACACTGTGTGGAATATTTCAGCTATGCTCAGTGCCTGTAGCATCCTTACTCTTACAGAGCAACCTTTTACTCTGCAACTGGTGGTACTGAGTTTGGCCAACATCCCCCTGCCTTGGGTCAATAGAGGTACCATAGGATGACTCCATCCTGATAAAAGCCAGGATGCTCAACAGTTCTTCCCATTATTTGTACCCCATGATTTGTTAACCTTGGCCATTATTTAAATAGTGAGAAAAAAAAAAAAAGAGTAGGGCATCTCTGCAGCAAATCATGCTTTTTAGCTGTTCTAAACTTGGTGAATGTGTTTTATTCATGGCACATTATCAGAGGAAGAAGGAAGGGCCAGAGGCATAGCAACAAACTAATGCATTAGTACCTTTTGGTGTGGGTTTGTATTCACTGGAAATTCGGTGCCTTGGAAAAGTGGGCTTTTAGGTGGCTGGTAATTAGAGAAAACAAATTCATTCAGAATTGTGTTTCTCAAATGGTTTTCTTTTCTATTAAATGACAGTGGAAGAGGGGAAGTGCTGACAAGTGAGAGTTTATCCTGATGAAGTGTAGGGCCTGCCTATCACAAGGGTCTCTGATTCTACTGTTATCTGTAGGAGCAGGAGGAATAAGATCCTTGGTATGCTGGAACAGATACTGCTGTACCAAGGGAGTTATGCCAGAGAATTTTCCTGAGCTGCTCTTGGCTTTTAGTGTCAGCAGCAAAGCAATCTAAAAAGGACGGCTGTTGAGTAACATCAAAGGAAGTCCCTGTGGAAATAATTACAAAACCTTTCACGTGGGCAATAAGCAGCATATATGTGCATGGTGGGAATGATATAGGATAGATCTAATGGTGAGATTTTTGTCAAGGCAGCTCACTTTTAACAAAGAGTTTGTGCAAAGATCTTCATCATTGTAGATCTGCAGGCTGGCGTAATCTTGGCCTTGGCTCTTCAGTAGGATGCTGAGGAAGCTGGAAGTGTCAAGCGATGAATAGAGTGTCAGCACTTTGGAATATCCTAACTTTTGGAACTTTTTTATATGGGAATTAGGTACTAAAACAGAGGGATTGATGTCTGCTCTGTTGCTTTTAGGGCTTTATCTTTCTAAGTAATGAAACCCACAGCTAACCCTTTTGAGCACTCCTGTCTCATGACGTGTGCTCAGTGCTGTTACTTTGATCCCTGACATTTTGGGTCTTGATCTCTTCTTCTTCCCCCTTTCCCTTTGCTCATCGTCATAAAAGAATTGCTTTGCTGAACTTAGAGGCATGCTGAACTTTTGAGTTGCCATTTGTTGTTGGTTGTCCCATTTTGTAGGAGGAGAATTCCTATTTAAACTACTCCTTTTGTTCCTTTTGGTGCCTTAGCCCAGATAAAGCAATCGTTAGTAGTGGTGTGAATCTCTTCAGAACTTTCCTGTGAATTTACTGAGAAATACATATTAAATAAATTGCATCCACATGCGTAGTATAAAATTAATCTCCAAGCCACTAACTCCCAGGTGTACCTCGCGCATCCCTTAGGGTGGGAAGCCTTGTAAGCTAATTAGTGATAGAACATAAGCCTCAGCCCTGAAGGACATTGTTCACTTTATTACTTGTGCTATGCTGAATAAGGGAGGATGCTGTTGGATGGTAAAATGCACAGAAGCAGAAGAAACACTTGGCAACAGAAGAAAGCTTCAGTAACTCTCAGACATCCTACTACAAGGACATCCTGCAGTCACAGGTTACGTGTCTCTGGTCAACACATGGCTGCATGGATTTGACAAACAACTACAACAACAAACAACTTTAATATCTACGTAGAGAGATGGATAGATATGTAAGAACTCTAACTGCCTCCATGGGGCTCAGTGGAGTTCTCAAGGGCAAGTGCTATGGCTGCCCGCTGGCCCTGAGCCTAAGTGCTACAGGACATTGAAAAATGACAACTGACACGACTCAGTAACCTGGGTAATAAAATATCAACTGAACTTTTCCCTGAAAATGCACTCCTGAAAACACACGGTACAGATGTTCATAATTTGTATTTCTTTCTCAAAATATATAAGCAAGGACTAAAAAGGTTCAAATATATCATGCTTATCTCTCCACTGGGATGCCATTTCAACCTTTTCTTTCCTTATGTCTTTCTGGTATGGTTTTTGCTTACCTTTGATTTTGTAAGGTTTGTTTTCCCAGACACTCCCTGGGCAGTAAGGCCTTGGTGAATAATCGTTGTTTCAGATGTGAGTGCAAGAGGATTAAAGACAAGGGCATTTATTACTGAGTTTCAGCTCTCCACCACCACAAGATTCTTTGGTGCAATTTCTCCACCATCTTTTGAAAGATTACTCACAACATGTGCCTGCCTTTTTAAACTGAGACATTAGAGTGGCTGCTGGATTTTAACACTAGCTCTTGGCTACAATTGCTTTTTTCTTATGCCCAACAAAAGATTTCACATTTTGATGGATCAAAAAATCTGGAAAAGGTGACAGAGAAGCAGCCTACACAAGAATTTCCTTGTTTGGGTATGAAATATAGGTAGAGCAGGAAAAATCAAAACTGGTCACCACAAGTGTAACTCCATATTTTACCTTCCAGTGGAGAGGGAAGCTCAGTTCTCAGTTACTCCTGGGCAAAGAGACTCAAAACCAATGTCCAGCACAAGGAATTGCCTGAAATCATCTCCTTGTTTGATCATCAATTTGTTAATGGTAATAGTTTTAAGCTATGAGCACTGGGGACCAAAATTGAGGTGACTCAAATAGGACACAGATTGGGATGCATTGCTGGATTTCTTTTTTTTCTGTATATCTTTTTGTTTGGTTAATCTCTGTATCTAGCAACATTGCCTCCCCGTGCTCACCTTCCTGAGTTCCATGTGGTTGCTCTGTCGTATACTTTTCAATTCTATTGGGGCTTTAGCATCGTTGGAAGCTGGCTGGTGAAAGATTTTTCTTAGAATACAGTGGAGTACTAAAATATCATTTGTAAATGGAGGAGGGGTAAGTGGGATCCACAGCCCAGAGAGATGCTCTAAAATGCAGAAATTAGAAATAAATTATTCAGAAGCAGTAGTATTTTTATGGCATAGTGACCTCTTCTCCTGCTGAGGCTTCTTAGAGAAGCCTAGAAATAACAAAAGGGGTGGGATACAGAATGACAAAGGCCAGACAAAATGTTCACTGGTGAGATGAAAAGCTAGGTTTGGAGATGAACTTACTCTTTGAAACCTCGTTCTTCTTACAGAAATAACCAACAGCACAGGCTCAGTGGCCTTTACCCTTATTGAAAAGGATCTTTGGGGTTGCCCTTGAATGAGCCAGTACAGGCAGTCACAGAGTACCTCCTCAGCCTATCCACCCAAGTGTAAAAGCTGGTTACAAGTAGAAAAGTGGACGTGCGTTTGATGGGAAAAAGAAGTGATGATGGGAGTGCTCTAGTTCACTTTCCCAAACTTCCAACCCTGCTCCCATCACAAACCTGTGATTAAGCACAGCCACGTTTCTCCGGTCCACAACCCTGTAAAGCTGAACAGCAACCACCTTTGAAATAGAAATAAAGCACAAATTGTTAAATGGAAACTAACAGGCATATGTACATATGTTTTCCTTAATAACAACTGTAATGTGTTCATCAAGTATATTGGCTATATGAGAGAAATTAGGGAATTTTACATTATTATGGAATGTTTGGATTGGATTTAGTAGTAAAATTAAGCCTGAGATAAGTCCCTAGTACATGGATAGAAATGTGTCTTGGTTTTTTTTTTGTTTGATTTTCTTTCCCCACAGGTCAAATCCCTAAAAAATTATTCTTTCCTACCACATTATGCTTCAGAGTCTCTAAAATGAAGTTTCAGGTGATGCTTGTATTTGCTTTGTTGCTGCTTAAAATTAGGAAATGAAAAAAAAAATCTCCATATGCAGGTCCCTTAACATTTTTGACTAGTTTTTAATTAAAAATATATTCAAATTATTAATTTCAGATGAATGATTGTACGGTGATAGACAGCGGGGGAGTTCTGCACTTGGCTGTACTCCATTAAGACTGTATGATTTGTAATTAGAAATGAGCTAATGCCAAAGCTGATCTTTCCCAAAGTCTGAGTGTGTTGAGAGGACTGTGTTTTAATTAAGAACTGCCCAGTGGCAAAGTTCAGGTCTTCTACAAAGTGTAGCAACATACAACTCAGCAAAACACATGGGATAGACTTAAGTTCCCCCAGCCTGACCACAGCAATTTATGTGACCGTAAGCAGGTTTTGAATTTAGTAGGTCTTAAAGATATACTTAGAGTTTAAAAATCTAAAGATTTTTGCTGACTTTTGACATTAGATTTACAACTCCCGTTGGACTCATTTGTATTTAGCATAATTATAAATGAGGTGATGTTGAAACTTTTTTCCTGGGGTTTGCTATCATTCAACCTTTTACTAAGATATAGTACAGTTTCTGGAATACCTCATCCTCCTTTGTGAAAGGGGAATTATCTGGTATTTTTCCAGTATTTCATGGATTCTGAGCAGTAGATAGGGCATGAATTGTCTATCGTAAGACTGTGAATTAGAACTTTTCTGCTTCTGAGTGCCTGTGTATAGGGGAAGTGGGAGACACCCAAATCATTCTTATATCAAGGATTATAATGAGCGCAGAAGCTGGTAATGCTGATGAACTTCTTATGATCTCCTGAATACATACTTATTCCTGCTTCTCTTCAGATGAATGCTATTATTATAAACCCTTTTGTTTACAGCCTCTCTTCCAACCGAGGAAGTATTCAAATGTATTCAGCATACAGCAGAGAGGGACATATTCATCTGCCACTGGAGTGCAGCCACCTCTGACGTGGAACTTGGCAGCAGTTCTTATGTTAAAGTACTGTTGATAGTCTGATCACTCTTTTTCTTTCTTTCTTCTTTTTTTTTTTTTTTTTTTTTTTTTTTTTTTTTAACCAACAAGATGAAGCCTCACCATAAATCAAGAGCTACCTTTTCCCTTTTTCTCTCTTATTATGACTTCTTATACTGGAACCAAAGTAGTTCTCTGTCCTTTGTCACTGCTTATTTTTGAAAGGAGACTTTGAGTTAGTGGTGCACATATCTCTCTGAACTTCAGCAAAGGATCTCGGTCTGCCATTAATTTCATGCTACCAGGAGACACAAGGGGAGAGCAAAAACAGCAGACAGTCCAGAGCTTAATATGTTGCTCACGGCTGGAGGTGATGTGACAGTCCTCTCAGCATTTGACAATGAATTTAAAAATATTTGTCTGGAGCCAAAAGCCACCACCATACAGATTGCTCACTATGCTGTGAGATTTTAGGCCACTGAAGCTATTATTTTATTAAGGTGTCTTAGAGAGAAACACTCCTTTGTAAACAGCCCTTGTCATTGGAAAAGCCCTTTCTCTACTCCTATATTTTTTTTCTGTACATTGGTGACAGAGCAGGCATTAAATCTAGGCAGAGATAATGCTAGGTGATAAATTCTTCTACTCCTGACCTCATAAATCAATTGGCAGAACTGTACACTGCTTGGTGTAGCAATGTGCCATTTTTAATTTGTTACTACTGCAGTGCAAACTAATTTTAGCACCTTAATGCTTGCTCTCTGCTGCAGTTTGCAAAGCAACTCCAGATTAAAAGCAATGCAATAAGTGGCTATATTTATTGGCCTTATACCAACAACTGACAACAAGAAAATCACAACTGATGCCAGTATCAGTGTTGCTACATCTAGTACTAGTGAAAAACCCAGCTGCATTTTTAGTATGATTTGTATCAATTCACAGAATGCTATTAATATCTAGTTTGATTGTCAAAAGGCTCTTACTGATATTTAGGGAAGAGAAGCAGAGAAATCTTGTGTTTTAGCAGACCCCAGTTTGCCCAGGGCAAGGAAATCTGGTTTTAGAACAATAGAATCATGGAATGGTTTGGGTTGCAAAGGACCTTAGAGACCATCTAGTTCCACCCCCTGCCATGGGCAGGGACACCTCCCACCAGCCCAGGTTGCTCAAAGCCTCATCCAGCCTGGCCTTGAACCCCTCCAGGGATGGGGCATCCACAGCTTCTCTGGGCAACCTGCGCCACTGCCTCACCACCCTCAACTGGCATAGTCATAGATCAGGTTTCCAGAGGTTTGTATGATCCTGTCCTGTTGAGAAGTTTGAGGAAGAAATCCTCAGTGCTCTATTTGCAGAGTTCTTCCTTCAGTTTTCCATTAGGAACCATTGCCAGTGTCTGAAAGAGAGCAATTTTTTTTTCTGTGTTTAAGGAGCTCAAAAGATGACTTTTTGTTGAGCCTGCCACCTTACCTCTACCTCCTGAAAACATCTTATGATGCCTTTGCATCTTCAAAGCAGCTCTGTTCTGCCAGGCCCCCGACCTGTTGTGCTGGTGGTTGCATGGCCAATAGGGTTGGATGTAAGAATGGATTGTGGGGGATATCCTTAAATTCAGGGGACCCAGGCATCCATTCCAAGAAGGACTAGACCTTTAATAAGATGAAAAGTCACAAGGCAAGAAAACCAGAAACAAGAGACATTAATATTTCACCCCTGCCATACTTACTCCTTTCGTTCCACTCTGCTGTAGTTTTTGTTCTTCGAATAAACTGCTTCTGAAAACGCAGGGGGAAACTGCATCTAACTGCAAGAAAAACAGAGCAGGAGGGAGGGAGAAATGAAGCAGGAATTATAAGCTTTGAAAAGCAATGGAGAATCAACCATATGGAACTACAGCCGAGCGCAGTGCAGTTCAGCAGCCTGCAGGTCCTTAAGAAGGGGGTGTTCTTGTGGAGAAGCTGGCAAGATTATATGAATAAATAGATAATTCCTTTCAGATGAGCAGGGGAGGCACACAGAGAGTGATGGCCTTGAACTGAGCTGAAGAGAGTCACTTCCGAGGAGGGCATTGAAGCAAATCTCCAAATGACCCATCACTGTGAGAATAATATTCAGCAAGCTACCTGTATCAAAACAAAACAAAAAATACATGCACAAATTTGTGTAAGCAGATATTGTCATATTTGAAACTGATATTAGCTCTCGCATTTTCTTATAGGTTGTGAGTGTCTTCCTGTGGATTAGTACTAAAGTGATTTAGCCATCAAACAACGTGTTGCGTTAACAAGATGCTGGAGCTTTTGGCTTTGGGGATATCTTTGTGCTTACGGAAAAATCAGGGTTGCAATATCACCCGTTGCAATCACAGCTTATTGTGACTTTGTCAGGGGCTGTTTGAGCATGAAAAAATAGTGGCTTCATTAAGGCTCTGAGTGTTCATTTAGCATTTGTAGGTGTTAAATTATGAGATCTAGCTGTAGAGGAGAGTCTGTGGCTCCCCACTGGGGCTACAGGTGCATCTTGAGGGCTTTTAGAAGAGAGTCCAGAGTCCTTCCTCAAGTGACTACAGGGTGAGTCCATGCAGCCCTCTAGAATTCTTGAGTCCTGCTATTGTCTGCTCTTTATTATTTATATCTCTATATAGAATACTGTTATATATATATCTGTAATGTGTATAGATATTTTACTATATAATTGTTGTCTATCTATATATAATTTCTGTGTAGATTGTCATATGTATGGGTTAGAGGTAAACTGCCTGTCTCTTTTGTAAACTGCCTATCTTTTTCTACGTATCGTATGAGTGTATATAGATACATGCACAGACAGTATCCGGATACAGTCCTGGGCAGCCTGCTTTGGGACACCCTGCTTGAGCAGGAAGATTGGACTGAATGACCTTTACAGGTCTCTCCTGACTTCAGCTTCTGGTTCTGTGACTAGGGGGAAACTTGTTTTTTTACGCAGTAGTAGAGCAATGCCCTAAAGGAAGGAGCCGAATGCCAGCTAAAATGAAAAATCACAGTATTTTCGGATATGCTTTTTAGAAAGAAGTAATTTTCTTCTTGCTTTGGCCCACCTGACTATTAATTTTTCCAGTTTTGGACATCCCATTTTCCTCTGCCATCTGGCGTATCTTTTCATATCAGCAATCTTCTTCTCTTCTAACTTCTTAAGTGTGGGCTGAAGGAGAGAAGCAGGAAACTGAACAGTTTGCTGTAGCATCAAGGTCAGTGGATCTCTTTTCTCTCCACACCCCTTTTTGTAGGCTTCACAAGAAATGTTTTGCTGTACTGTGGTTTGCTTATGAGAACAGTCAAATTGTAGCTAAAACATTGGTCAGCAGCAATTCAGGGAAAGTAGAATCAAGACAAGATCATCTCTGTGCCAGTGACAGAATTGCTCCACCATCATCTTCTTTCCCCATTTGTTGTTGTTCCTCAGGAATAACGAAGGATAGATATCCAATAACTTGTGTATTCTTCTGTAGATTCAGCAAACACTGTTTCTCTGCACTTTCACTGCTTTAATACAAAAGAAAATACCTGTATTTTGCTACGTTTCCTTCCTTTTAGAGTACACTAAACTTTTGTTGTTGACTTAAATGTAAACAGTGTCCAGCTTTTGGAATAGAGGCTTGGTTTGAAAAGCCACAGTCTGGTTCCCCTAGATGAGCTCACAAGTTGAGTTTAATGGACATAACTTTCCAGAAAAGAAATTATGAACAAATGGAGATAAAATGTGGCAGCACTGCTGTTAAGTACATGTTTCGGTTTCTTAAAAGTATTTCATTGGGGAAATATCAGGATGCTGACCCAATGACTGAGCTGGCGGGTGGATTGATGGCTGTGAAGCCATTATGAACTCCAAAACTGTCCTAGTGAGGCTTAGGTACATTTAGTACTGTGTGGTACAGGTGAAATCAAAGAGGCATTCCTATAATTATGGCCCAGACTAGAGATGTGTCCATAAGCCTTCTTCTTTACCCCAATGGGTGTATAATCAATCATATTGATGAAAGAAATGATCTATCCTTAGCCTGTCTGGCAAGAGAGACAGGAGCTCTCTGTAGTGCAAATGCTAATATTTTGTTCCAATATGAACTTGTTTTCACAATAAATAGATAGGGTCCACTGAGATGTTTTAACCTATCAACATGTGTTCTGTCTTGTGAGTTTAATTGTGTATTCTCTGTTATTTTTAGTCTTCAACTTGAACTGAAATTCCAAAAGGTGTTGACACAGGTGAGCAAACAATGATGAGCAATTAAGGGTCATTAACATAAAGTGACTTTGTGTTGTATCCTGGGCGTTGTTGTTGTGTTCAGGAAACACTTTAGTTTTCCACCTTTGATTTCAGATGGGTGGCAAACTCATTGGTTTCTTTGGGAATTTTACTCTTGGGAACTTTTTCTGTGTGACAAAGAGAGTTGTGTAGGATAGGGGAGAGGAAATTTGGGAAGGACAAGATCTGGTCCAGGTCCCTTGCTGCAGCTGGAACAAGAAAGCAGGACTGAGGAAAACAATGAACATGCTGAAGGAAATGGTGGGTTTTTTGGACCCTTGAGAGCACCAACATGCCCCATGCAGAAGGCGGGAAACTGCTCATCCGCTGCATTTTGTGCTTTGCCTTACAAGTGCTTTAGCTCTACGACAAATTTAAGGGATGCTTCCTAGAAACTATCTCAGTAGTAGCGTTTGTGTCTTGAGGTTGTGGATAGAGTGTATTCTACACCAAAGAGTCTAAAAGCATTCTTTCAGACTCTTCTTTTAGACCAAAGAGTCTACAAGGCCAGGCTGGATGGGGCCCTGGGCAGGCTGCTGTAGTGGCTGGCAAACCCTGCCCACAGCAGGGGGGTTGAAACTAGATGATCTTTAAGGTCCTTTTCAACCCAGGCCATTCTATGGTTCTATGGATCTGTTGTGTTAGTCCCAATGCAGTTGTCTGTATAGTTCCCAAACGAGAGAATCACAGCCTATACCAGGACAAAACCACTGGCTGATTTTTACGTAGGAATCTCTTTAATGGCAGCAATTTACCACCAAGGACAAGTAGGAACAAATTCGCAAATAATCTCCTGAAATAGGCTCTTGCACATGATACAGCTTCATATAAGAGAACCATTGTAATTTGTAAGAACATCCTCAAAATGTTCCATAAAGTACCTTAAAATATCAGCATACATTGCAAGGTCTATTGCACACTTTCACAATGCTCTTATAAAAGCATCTATCTTCTCTAATCGTCTTACTGCTTTACACAAATGATTCTAACTGTTAGAAGATGAGTGCCTGGAGTTTTATTTCATTATCTCTTATAGCTGGCTTAAAAAAACCCGCAAACAATAACAACCAAGCCTCTACCTTTGTTGGTGAGTAGCCATAACTATGTACAACATCCTTGTGTTGCATCAACATTCCTAATTATCAGCCTGTTTTTTCTAAAGATAAGTCCCTAGAAGAGGCCAGTGTGGTCTCTGATTCCACTGTTCTCTTACAGTGATAAAATTTGTATTCAGCTTTTGGTCGAATGACATGAGTATGGAGTTACGTGAGAAAAACCTGCTCTTTTTCCTCCCACGTATCCCACTGGGTGGGTAACAATTTTTAAAAATTGAGTCAATTGTTTACATTATTGTGTATCTTAATAAATACTTCACATCAGCTTGGACGACACTTTTTGTTGGAGGATATTAACTCATTGAAACAAAAACTTTGCAGCTAAATTTTTAAAAGAGCAACAAAGACTCCATCAACCTGGAAAACCTTCTATGGGCCTGAAAAATCCTTTCAGCGCTTTTCTTTGATTTTCATGTAGTGTAAGTCACTAACCAGAGCTTTTCTGCTTTGTGGGGGTAAACCATTTGTTTTTCCAATATGCTAGTATGCGAAGCGTATTGAGGGTGCTTTGGTGGTATGGTGATCCAGGGAATAAAGCACACCTGCATCAGTTCAGAAAGAAATCCCATGTAAAACATCCTGTTTTCAAGACCAGGGAACTGGTAAATGGATTCAGTTACAGCAAAAGAGAAGGCAGCAAATGTAGTATGAGAGAGACGAATGTTGTATTTGATCTTTCCATTTTCATCTAGGGTAATGCTAGAAACAATACAACCAGTCAATGTAAGCTTGAAATCAAAGGGCAATAAATAAATAAGCACTGATTGGACTGACAGTGAGTTCATTTTAAAATAGGAAGGGGGACTTTTAAATGAGTTAGAAGGGGACTCAAAATAGAAAGTAGGATAAAATGTTTGTGTTTCATTTGAGGTCCCAGATCCTGCCAAATCACAGAAAGAATGAGCCAGGAAGGAAGCTTAGTGCCTGTTCCTTTAAAGCAAGAGTAGAAAAGTTTATTAATGGCAGAAATAGAAGCTGCAGCTGTGAACATATTCTAAAGAGTGTTAGATAAGCACTTGAGGGGAAAAACACTACAGGGTACAAACGCTAGACTTAATTGGCTACATGCCTGCCTCCCATCCTGAAATGTCACTGTGCAACCAATGTCAGCTTCTCCACTCATCTTCTCTCCAGGGGATAATAAACCCATCTTTTGTACATGTCAGAATTGTGTTCCTTACCATTACTGATCAGAATAAATCTACACATGCAATTTTGGTTTTCTCCCCCGCACCCCACCCCCCACCCC
>NW_010128178.1:43358-46775 GCF_000699245.1 Pterocles gutturalis
GTTTAGAAGGCTGAAGTCACCCCCGAGCTCCTGTGCAACTCTTCTGTTCAGAAAAAAACAATATGGTTTAGTACTAATGTCACTCTGCTGTGGTAGACAGATCAGACTTGTAAAATAAGGACACCTTTCCAGGTAACATGAACGTGCCTCCCAAACTCTGTCACCTCTCTCCTCCTCCTCAAAAGCACAAGGCCAAGGGCATTAAGTTATCTTGGGTCCACAGCAAACATTTTCTTATTTGCAGCATCTGACTACTGTAACAACTATCCTTGAGGTACCACAAGAACAAAAACAAAAATGGGTGTAGCATGCCTCCTCAGCTCTGTGAGATGAAGCCACCAGCCTACACACAATCAATATTTTTATTTTAAAAACATTATTGGTAGCCATAAAGGATAATAGTTTTGGAGTTAAGTCCATGTCTTAATGTGATTTTTTTTTTTTTTTTGTCTTTGAGGCACTGGAAGTAAGATGAATGTGTATTCACTTCATGATGTTAAATTAGAGCATTGGTTTACAAGAGAGCACAAACTCGCCCACCTAAGGACAAGTTTCCAGGGAGAATCCTCTCAGGTGTGTGAGAGAGCCCTTGGACAGAAAGTTTATTTCTCAGGAAGAGTATGGCCAGCTAGCCAAGAAGTTTGGGTCGTTTTCCCACTGGACTGACACTACTTTTGTCAGCAAGGAATAGCTTTCTCAGGGTGACTTTATGTGCTGCACTTGCTTAGACGAGCAGCTAAGCTCATGACTTGTTATGGTGTCTGTGAAATCATGCTTCACATGGGCAGGGTTCATTTTTAAAAGGTGGGTTTTTTGGGTAGCATTGCTTCTTTCCTTCTCATGGGCTTGCTGGCACTCTGACCTTCCTGCAGGAGGAAAAAATGCAGGGGTTGAAGGGCAGGGAGAGAAGATGGAAAGAGGAAGAACAGATCTCTGTGTAACTTTCTGGTGATCTCAGAGAGGGACGGGAGAAGGGAAAGTGGTTATTTTTAAGACA
The DNA here is from genome assembly GCF_000699245.1 of Pterocles gutturalis. NCBI lineage: Eukaryota > Metazoa > Chordata > Aves > Pterocliformes > Pteroclidae > Pterocles > Pterocles gutturalis. The sequence goes on from NW_010128178.1 coordinate 44,356, forward strand.
TACCTTGAGGTCCAAGTTTTCTGCTGGAATATAGGGCTGAAAATGAGTGCAGTCACTCCCAGACGTCTGTGCACGGCAGGTGGTCCTTAAATCTGGTCTGGAACAGTGCTGTAGCTCTGGCCAGTGGATCTTTTGCAGGATTCATCATGTTTACTTAATATTTTTCTTATACAAATACCTAAAATATTTGTATTATTAGTTTATGGAGCATCAAACTCCTGTTGCCATAAAAATGTTGCCAACAACACTACTTAAGTATTTTAACAGCTGGACTTCAGACTTCATCTTTAGTCTGCAATTGCTGTGGTGGCAGCTCTAGACAGAATCTTTATTCTCCTCGCAGAAGCCCAGAGTATTTGTGAAGGATCCTCTGCACCTGAGCCTTCTCAGATCCAGTTGTCAGACTGGGGATGTGGTGGGTAACGGTTGTATCAGAGGTAATAACATCTTTACAAGATCTTGGTTGCCTAATGTCCCAAATACTTATAACAGAGGTTTGAAAAGCCCTCATGTGCCATCTGTTATTATGGAACCTATACATTGAATCCCATTGTATTGATCAGATGCTGCCTTTCGTCTTCAAAGACCTGGGTAAATACCAACCTATTGAACACTGGCTATGGTTGGAACCCAGCAGACATGACTAGGGAGGCAATGTGGTGGCAAGGTGTCTAGAGTGGACTGATGCACTGTGGGTGCTCCCTCACCCGCCCAATGACAGGGCTGAAGAGGGGAGATCAGGCACAGTGGTCAAAGTCTTTTCTCTGAATTGGCATGGAGGATTTGTGAGCGCAGAGCTTCCTTTGCTCTAATCCTCAGACCTTCTTCCTGGAGAGCCAAGCCACCCCTTCCCATCCCAGACACAACAGCACAGCCTTTGCAGTAGTTAAGCTCACGTTGGGAACTGAACCCTTTGAGCATAGGGACTGCCCCTCCTGAACCCCCCTAGGTCTGCTTTTCCCCCCGCCTTCCTGAAGCTTGCTGCGATGAACCTTGCCATGGGAGCTGGGAGGGTACCTGAGCATCTCAGATGGAGTGGAGAAGGGAGGTACGCGAGATGCAGCCCTTCACTGCCCCTCCCTCAGTCCTACGCTTGTGAATTGCTATTAACCTTTAGAGACCAGTGTATAACCAGTGAATTTTCCAAATCTGAAGGTTCCCCTGAAGGGAAATACAGAGTGATTCAAGTGAAACCAACTACTTACCACGCCATAATAATTCAGAGCTAGGCTAAGGATGCATGGCTGTGATAGTCGTAGCACTAGAACTCTGCAGTGATTGCTATGGCGATGACAAGATGAGAATCTGGCTTGAAGGTTGCATTTTTAATCCTCTTGGACCCTTGTCTACACAGCAGTTATTTAAACACAATTCTCAATAATTATTGGTGTCCTTAATCTATTATTACATTAATGATACAATTTTTATGGTTTATAACAAAAAATGTCCTAGGTTAGGGAATCTTAGTACATACTATTTCGTTTACATGCATATTTCTACATTCACAGCCTTCCGTGGCTATAACTGATCAAAAACAATAAAAAATTTATAAAATAAAAATATTCCCTTGGCTTTAACTTACACTACTTTTAATTCAATTTTAATTATTAATATTATAGTTGCTCTTTTCATTTTTGCATTTTAGAGTGTGTGGAGGCCAGGCTCTTGGTTCTAAATGTCCTGGTTCTAAATGTTTAGTGTTTTCAGCCACTCCTTTACCCTTATTTCACCATTTTTCCTTGTGCTTAACTAGGAAATATCTTGCTGGCATTTCTTACAGATGTTGTCGTGTTGTTACCATCTGTGATTAAGACATGGTGTCAAGAGCTTGAAAAATAGAATTCAGGAAAGAGCCAGACAAAATCTCGATGCCTGAGGGAGGTATTTTCTGTTATAAATTACCAAGGTGCTCTCCTTATTTTTGTGCTGCAATTTTATGAGGTGTGAAGAACAGAGATGAGCCAAAGTTTTAGATTTTTTTTTTTTTTTTTTTAATCAGTCAGTCATTGTGTTGCACCTTGCTGCTGAGTGGTCAAGGATTGCGCGCTAGTAATGCGATTTATCTCTGAAGATAAGTGCCACCCAGTGAGTACTAAGAGTTTTTTTCAGTGGCTCAGAAGTCTTTTGATTTTTTGACTCCTGACATATTGAAATAAGCAGCCTTGCATATGGAAGTAGAGCAAAAAGATATGAGAACAACAGATAACCATGAAAGATACAACACATGAACTTGTATTTTCTGTAGTAGAATAGGTTCTGGTTTTGACTCCACCATCCCCGTATTCATTGAGTATCCAAAAGATGCTGAGTTCCATCCAAGGCTTGTTTTTGTCAGGACGCTTAATGTGTGCCCTTAGCACAATTCTTCTTCTGGCCCTGGGTGGGGGAAAGGCCAGCATGGCTTCACCAGGGGAAGGTCA